>NW_017731358.1:6194656-6200682 GCF_001890085.2 Hipposideros armiger | reverse complement strand
CCCTCCAGCCTCCTTCTTCACTGCCCACCTTGCCACAAAGCCCCCTCCCACCTGGGCACCGCTGCCTTCTCTGCGGGCCCTGGCTGCTCTGTGCCAAGGGCAAGGAGAAGCCATATCAGAGAACTCAGAGAAAGAGCACCAACTCACCACTGGGAGGTCCCGTTGTTGTTGAAGTCTCTGTGAACAGGAGTGGGGAGGGCTGTTCAGGGCCATTTTTCTGCATCGGCAGCCTCCACACCTGCTGTATCCACCCCCTGCTCTGCCCCCCACCCTGATCTTCCTCCCATCCTGGTCTTCACCCCCCAGCCTGCTCGTCCCCTCATGTCCAATACTGCTGCTCCCACTACTGTTGCTCCTTCGCCCCCACCCCCAGCACCGCTCCTGATCCAAGGACACTCTCAGGATGAGAGGTTTACAGAAAGCCCAGTTCCACCCAGCATCTGGTCACCATGACCACAAATCACCCAGCCTTTACCTGGGACCTTGGGGCCTCCCAGCATATCCACCTGGGCAGGAGCCTGCCCACCTCTCCCACCCTTTGTGGCCATCCAGAGGAAGAGGAACACTACACCTGCTCTATCCTGTACGGTAGCCACTGGTCACATGTGGCTACTGAGCCTTAAAATGTGGCTAGTGCACATTTGTGGCTGTTGCATATTATTTTTGCATATTATTGCATACCCGTTACTAGAAAATTTTAAATTACCTATGTGGCTTGCATTATTTATCTATTGGATAGTGCTGCCTTCGAGCCAGGCCAGGGTCCCCCAGCCCAGAAATGACCTCCATTCTCTGCTGCTGCTTCAGCAGATGAGACGGGCAGAGGGGTGGAGCAGGTAAGAAGGAAAAGGCCAAGTTCCCTGCTCCCGGCCTGGCCCATGGGCAGAAAGGCCCAGACTGCCTCGCTCTGCTCATCCTCTCAGGACCGCAGCCTGCACCACTCCTCATGCTGCTGTGTCTCCGTCATCTGCCCACAGCCCCACGCAGCCGCCCACAAGCTCTTCCTCAGATCTGACTTAGATGCTTCCTTACACCTGCATTTTCTCAGGTGACATTCTCTTCACAAGAAAGTGACTTACTTCCACTGCGAAGCTCAATGCCTGGACCGTGATAGGCCCACAATAAATATTTTGGAATGAATGGAGAGANGAGTTCGGAAAACGAATCAATTAAAAATAATTCCAAGCCAGCACATTCCCAGTCTAATTCATTCAAATCAATTCAATACGAAAACGGGAGTGGGGACATAATAAAACATGACTGGGTGAGGGACAGTTTTGATACTGGCTTCTTTGAAAATCTCCAGGCAAATCAATAACCTCCCTGGGACCCCGGTTCCTGGTCTGTGATGTGGGGCCAGGGTGTTGCAGAGATGAAAGAAGGTGATGAAACCTGATGGCAAAAAGTTTAAGAAAACAGGCTTTTTGATAAGGAGCTAATAAAAAGAGGCAGTAACTTCTACTTCAGAAAAATATTTTAAAAGATGAAAATTTCAGAGGCCTAACAAGGCAGGCAGAAGCGGACCCGGCTTCACACCACTGCTCTCGTTGCCTGGCCTCCCAGAGGTCAACTGGACATATTATCAAAGGCAGTGTCCTGGAGGGGAAGGACTGTGGGCTCTGCAATCAAGAACCATTTGGGTTTAAATCCCAGCTATACCACTTCCTAGCTCTAGGACCCGGGGAAAGCTGCGTTACCAACCTCTCTTAGCCTTATTTTCCTCATCTTCAAAGTAGATGTAATAAAAAGCCACCATAGAGGCTCAGGAAACACAGCTCAAAGTGACACGGCTGGGATCTGGACCCTAGACTGCCTGACTCAAAAGCCACGGAAGGAACCAAAGATATGCCTCCTGGAACGAAGAGTTCTCCACCCACAAATGAACATATGTCTGGCAATGACACAACCTTTCCTTAATAGACAAAATAGGATCCTGAGCACGTGGGTGGAAAGGTGAGTGTGGGGCTCCTAAAGTCCTCCCAGGACAGAAGATACCTTAAGAGGTGAGAGGTACTGGTAGTGTGTGTAGTAAGACCCTATTTTAGATACTGTGGACAGCAGTCAGGGTGGGGTGGTAGAAGGGAGAGCCGGCAAGGCGGGACTTAGCTACACTCAGGCTGTGGGGAGAACAAAGGAAGCTTTTTGGTGGCTGCACAGAGCAGACAGAGCCTAGAGGCAGCTCTGGTCACAGCTTCCTGGAGCTCAGACAATCGGGTTCCAGGGGTCAGTGGGATACAAGCTAAGAGGGAGCCAGCAGCCTGGAGGGTGAGGGAGATTTAGACACGCACATGCANGCTCTCGGCCAGACGGGAGAGGGAACAGAGGCGGGTGCCTGCTGGCCCAGGCTGCCGGAGGAGCATGGCCGCCCAGGGAGAGGGAGAGCTTGGCCGGGGCCCAGGGACAGGTGGAGGCGAAGCACTGGTTTAGTGAGCACCCACAGGGCCCTGCTCCTCAGAATTTCCCCTGCCCTGTCTGTACAGGGGAGATGGATCCGGTTCCTTCCCAGAGAGGAGGGAGACAGACCAGCACTGTGACAGCCCACGGGGCCCTCACAGGAGTTCTGAGCCATGGGCCCTTGGGCAATTGGATGAAAGCTTGGACCTCTCCCCAGGAAAGGGCAAAACTGCCATCATCTTAGCGGTCTCATGTGAACCCCTGCCAGGGAGCTGGGGTGTGGGCATCACCCAGTTCATGGAGTGGACGCCCTGGGTTGGACGCCTGGCTTGCTGCTGCCTCGAAAACTGCTCCTTGAGAAAACGAAGCAAGGTGAATGGAGCAGCTCGCATGCCATAGGCATGTACTCCATGCGGCTCTCTAAGGGGTCTCAGTGCCGTTTTAAACCCAATAACCTATAGGTACATGATTTCTTTTGGGGGCAATAAAAATGTTCTATAATTAGATGATGATGATGATGAAGGCACAAATTTGTAAATATACTAAAGGCAACTGAATCGTACACTCTGAATGAGTGAACTTGATGGTAGTCCTTTCCCTTCCCTCCCTGCTCTCTGACCCAGAGCCGGGGGCGGCTCAGCCAGGTTCTCCTGAGGTAGCTTGGGGTCTCCTGCCTAAGCTGAGGGTCCAGAAACAGCTCTGCTCTCAGGTTAAGAACACAAACTCTGGAGCAAGATGACCTGGGTGAAAGCTCTGGTTCTGCCACTTACTAGCTGTGTGACCTTGGGCAAGTTACTTAACCTCTCTGTGCCTTAGTTTCATCTGAATAAAGGAGATAATAATAGTATCTATGTCATAGAGTTGTTGTGAGGATTAAACGAGTACATGTATATAAAGCACTTAGCCCAGTGCCCAGTACATCATAATCACCATATAAATAATAACCATGCTATTATTGTTATTGTTATATCGAGGAGTCTAGCCTCCTTCACTGGTGTCTGGCATGTAGAGTGAGAAGGACTAAGGAACAGAGGTCTCTGGAATGGCAGTGAGCTTGAGGGCCCGACTCCCTCAGAGCAGCCAAGGGCAGCGCGGGGGTGGGGTGGGAGGGTCTCCCTCTGCATCCAGCCCTCTCCTCGCCCAGTACCTCGGGGAAGTTGCAGTTGGGCCACGGGNTCGTGGCATTAGGAAGATTGAGAACCGCTGCTCTAGAGGGAGCACCTGGCTGGGGGCTGAGAGAAAGCCGCTGTTGCCCGAGCACTGGGGGGACCAGGTGTGAAGAGGCAGCGGGGTCACAGAGAATCTGATGGCAGAATCTGATGGTTTCTACCCTTTTCTTGAGGTCTTTGCAATACAACTCAGTCACACCACAGAAACTATATTGGGAGGGCCTTCTGGGGGCTCGCAGGGGAGGCGGGGTGTGTGTGAACAGAGAAGTGGAGGGACATCGGCCCCAGGTCCCACATAGGATGGTCAGCCCTAGGAGAGAGCTGGGGCCTCCTGGGAGCTTCCCCAAGGGAGAGGGCGTGAGAGCAGGGGAGAGGCTGGGCGGCTGCTCCCCGAGAAGAGACAGGCGGCCTCACACTGGATGCCGCTGAGGTCCCGTCCCACTTCTGAGGGGCATTCTGAAAGGAAAACATGTTCCCCTGCCCTCCGGGTGTCTCCACTGGAGACCTCAGTGGGGATCTCAGCCAAACCTCAGGGAAAACACGCAACAGCAGGGCTACCAGAGCCCCCATCTTCACTCAGCATCCAGTGAAACTCCGGGGCCTCCTGCTCCAGTCTGAAGACTTGAATCTCAATGTTAATAAGAAGTTGAGGATGGAGGAGGCCTGAGCCAGTTGCAGATGAGCTGGAGAAGTGGTCTGGACATAGGGACCAGGCCAGGGGAGGCAAAGAGGCAGTGCTAAGCTATGTCCTGCAAGGGGCTGGGCTTGAATAATAGGTCTGAGGCCGCCTGCACAGAAGACCAGGCTTTCTCACAGTCGGTGCTCCTGGACACCCTCTCCAGGACCTTTTGAGGCGGTCCACCAGGTGACAAGGGGCCACAGGGGCTGTTGTTAGCACCTGGAGCGCCAGGTGGTCCAGCGGCATCCCTTCCTCCAGGTGGGCAGATTCAGGGTTCAGGGAATGAAGGCTGGAGGGCAGGGCACTGCCTGGATTTCAGCGCCACCTGGGCACCCAGCACAGGTCAGAGCCGTGGCCCCAGCATCCTACTGCGTCTGCACCTGCCTGGGCCACCTCTCACCAGGGCCAGGGCACAGCCCCCGGGCTGGGCTTCCTGTTGACAGTCTTTGATGTCTCCTTCCATCCATCCTCCCTTGGAGAAATCTTCAAGCTCNGTCAGGCAGTGAAGATGACTAAGTCAACTAATTCAGCCTACACTTTCTTCACATTTCTCTCTTCCAAAAGGTTAAAATATGGACAATTTAAGAAAGTAATTCCAAGTCATTTTGGGGAAATGGGAAAGTAAATGAAATAGAGAAAGAAACTGTATCTGACAGAACTGCTTGGCTCTGGCTCTATGGAGCCTGTACCAGGTGGGGATAATTTAGGAACAGCTGCATCTCATCGAAAAACCACTAGCCGTGACTTCTGAGAAACTGTGGAAATAATATGAAAACTTTCTGACTCTGGTAAAAGGCAAATGTTTTCAGAGGGAAAACAGAATGACACTGAAAATTCCAGCCCAGTTAGCTTCATGGCAATACCTGAAAAGGTGATAAAATTAACTTTCAGTCAGTCCACCTGCCAGCAGGTACAGTGGTGCTTAGTGACAGGCAGATGTCCCCGCATTAGGGGAAGGGAGGGCTGGTCTGCCCTGGTGCATGGATGCCAAGGGGAACATTACCCCTTTTATGTCTTCATGTGCAAACATGTTAATGCACAACATGAAAGAGGGAAGGAGAATAATGAAAGGGGAGACAAGTTCATCCTACAAACAACTTCTCAGGTTGGATAAGTGCTGAGAAGATGGCTTATCAGGAGGTTGGGCGGGCAGGACACAGGGGGGACCCCAAGGTGGGTATTACAGTATATTTAACAACTGGCCCAGGACAGCAGATTCCAGACTTGATAAGCCACTGAGCACTTTTTTCCTAAACAAATTCTTTATAGAAGCCCTACATCTATAAGCTGGACGAGGCAGCTGCCCCTGGTTGGAGGGTGTGTGTGTGTGTGGTGGAACATGGGGTGGAGTGGGGGCAGGGAGATGGGCATTCCATCTACCAGCCTTCCCCTGAGGAAACTTTGGTTTCCTTAGAACCCAGAAAATCAGTAGGCTGGATAAAGGAACTGGGAACAAGCTTATTGAATGTGACGTTGATTACAAAATACGTAGATACGTTCAATAAAACAAAAAAAAAAGGCAGGAATGATTTTCATAAATAATCTTGAACAGTGGCGCAAAGAATTCACTAGACCAGAGTACTAACTTCAAACGGCCAGTGCAGATGGGGAAATGGGCCCCGCCTCCCGTTCCCCTTTCTCTCCCCCCTCCCCTCACCACCAACGGACACATACACACCAATTGGCACGTAAACCAAACGAAATCAGTGTAGCTCAGGTTTACCAAAGCAGCTAACAGAAAAGAGAGAAATCTAGGATCTAGTTTCAAAACTGTAGACTACATA
>NW_017731358.1:6184088-6193704 GCF_001890085.2 Hipposideros armiger | reverse complement strand
TTCTGACAACCAGTCCTCCTTGACCATCAGATGATTTAAACAGTTAACAGCCCAACCTAATGAAGGACCCCATTTGCAGGGTGGAGAAAGAAAGGGGACTCTGGAGGTGACAAAGGTCCAATCCTTCTGGAAGAACATGGTGCCCACTGCAGAGTGTGTAGGGAGTGACAGTAGGGCCTGGCCCACCCCCACACACCCCCAGAGGCTTGGCTCCAAGTGTCAGGGAGGAGCAGGGACATGGTGACAGCAGGAAATGGAGAGGGCTTACACCTGCCTGGGGACAGAGTACTTTCTGGGACCAGGTTGGCCCTGTAAGGGAATTCCTAAACTACTGAGGAAGTAAATGAGGGGACGGCGTGGTGGGCAAGGCAAACAGGAACCTGAGTGATTCTACAACAGACCAGAACAGCCTGTGACCAGGTCCCCTCACAAGACACAGCTGGCTGGGGGGCACATAGCCTGCCCAAGAGGAGGTGTGGGAGAGAAACACAGGACAGGATCTTGTGCCCACATTACTAGCTGTGTGGCCCTGTCTGGAACACTGAACCACTCTGGGCCTCCCTCCTCATCTATATGATGAGCAGCTCAAAAGCCATCATCTCTACAGTCCCCTCCAGGGCCAATTCCAGGGCACATGGGAACACTGACGGGGGCGTCGAGAGATCGCTTCCACACTCATTCTTTCAGCAAATGTTTACTGACCACTGCTTCACGCCAGGCACTGTGCTAGGTGCCCTTCCTCCACCCCATCTAACACTGAGCGGACAAACAGGAGAGGTAGCAACATTATCTTCTAGGTGCAAAGCCCTGCAAAGGCTAATTAAAGTTGCCAGTACAATTGAGGCTCCACTGACTGACCACCCCCCTGTGGGCTATTTTGCTGCTGTGCCTGTCAGCAGTCGTGACCCGACATCATGCACCCCTGATCCCAGGTGGGACTCAGGCTGCTGGGAGGGCCCTTATCAGTGGGCTGGAAAGGGAGGGAAAATGGCGACCAAGGGCTCAGGTGTCAGCCAGACTCACCTTCACGCAGGAGTAGATCACGGACACAAAGACTACCAAGGTCAGCAGCACAAAACAGGTCAGGTAGAAGCTCAACATGAACACGGAGCTGGAAGAAGAGAGGAGGTGGGGAATTATGGGTGGACCGGGTTCAAAGATGACAGGGATGAAGATGTCATGTCCGGGTGGCAGGGCGGCAGCTTCTCCAGGGCCTGGCCTAGCAAGCAGGCTGCAGGTTCTGAGTGCCTGTCTTCACAGCTCTGGAGGGCTGTGGCTCTGAGAGCCCAAGCAAAGGAAGCAGAAGTTGCTCCATTTCCCCTGCACCCACCGCCCAGGCTCTTCTAGCCCCTGACTCACTGAGACAGGCTCACTCAGCCTTGGGAACGGATTCAAGACCCTCCTGCATGGCAGCCTGGCTCCGGCCCTTCCCACCTTCCTGCTGCTTCCTGAGGGAACAGCAGCCTGCAGGGTACCAAATGGAGAACCAGGTGACACCTGCTCAATATTTTGCCGAATTCTTAGCTATCCAGACTCTCTTCATTTAGGTTGGAAGGACCCATTTTAAAAATCACCTGGTTATTCCCTCCAAGTAGCCACTCATGGCTTGGTAAGTGACTATGAAGGCTGAAAACTGATTTGATAAACAGTCATCATTTATAGAAATGCATTTGTCAGCGGCCCAACCAGCCACTCTGAGAAACAGCAGTGATGTGTCCCTTTGGAGGGCAGTCCTTATACCCTGTCCCCTTCCTACTGTCAGACCCCAAAATGAGTCCTGCTGTTTTTGTTCTCCTATTCCTAATCAGTTCAACAACAACAAAAATTCAAGGGTCTCTTGCTGTCCTTCCTTTCAGAGACAGATCACAGGTGATCTTAACATCTACCATGGGCCAGGATTCTTAGACAAAAGAGCTGCAAGTGAATGTCCATCTGGAACCTTCTACTGGCCCTCCTGGGTCAGGGGCTGGCCCCACCATATCACCCCACCTTTCCAGGAATGAGAGTAACCTGGAGATGCCAGGCATTGTTGGCTGGTTAAAGGCAAGTGAAGGACTTGAGAAGGCAGGGGACACCTGTAGGGATGCATTCAAATGGGGGCTTTGTTCCAGGCTCCCCCAGAAGCTACCACTTAGCTGCCTTAAACAAATAGAACAAGGAGAGAGAACTCTCTTCAGAAGGAAATAAGGACCTTTAAAGTAGTAGCTTTTAAGGCTTCCCTAGAGAAAGGAGGGCTAGCAAATGACCTCCTCGTCAATGCCTTAGCAACTCCTCAATGCCTTAGCAACTGGGAGCGGTGGCCTGAGGAGGGAGTGAAGCAGCTAGAGGCAGAGCAGGGAAGTGGGATTACCCAGTCCCGACGCCATGCTGCAGAAAAAGAAAAGTTAAGGGGACTGACAGTTGCATGGGACAGAAAACCTAGGTTGCTCATTTATACCTGTAGCTCCACTTCAATACAGGAAAATGGGGTCCTATGCCAATAAGAACCCACAATCCCACCGGGTCTGGATGGCGTCCATGCAGAGACAATGGTCACTGGCTGCATAACCAGGGTGCAGCTGGATGCTAGTGTCTGGTTTTCACATGTGGTATCCTGACAGAGTCACAGCAGATACAAATGTAAGAGACATCTCTTCAACAACAAATGTCATTAAAAATAAAAGGCACTGAGTAATAAGACCTGTCAACACCAGGTACCTCCAGATATGATGCACTGAGGACATAACATCACTTCTGTGGGATTCTTGTCCAAAACGCATAATCTCAATCAAATCATGAGAAAATATCAGACAAACCAAATGGAGGCATTCTACAAATTAACTGGTCAGTACTCATCAAAAGTGCCAAGGCCATGAAAGACAAGTAAAGGCTGAGGAGTGTCACAGATGAGAGGGGACTAAGGAGATACAACAGTTACACGCAATGTGAGATGCTGGACTGGCCGCTGAACCACAGAAAGGCCATTCAGGGAAACACTGATGACATTAGAAACGGTCTGTAGATTAGTTAATAGCATCATTCCAGTGTCAATTTCCTGGGTTTGTCTATGGTATTACGGTTATGTAAATTGTCGGCATTATGGAAAACTGGATGAAGGAGGCAGAGAAACTACAGTACTTTTGTAACCTTTCTGGTGTAAGTCTGCAATTATTTCAAAATGAAAAACAGAAATTATTGGGGTGATTTCCTTCTAGATTAGGCTTCTGAGACATAACCAAATGCAACCAGTGGGTCTTGAGTAGATCCTGGCTGGCTATGAATAAACTAAGACTAGAAGCCATTTTGGAAATTTGAACAGGGACTTGATATTAGAGGATTGTAGAGAACTGGTGCTAACTTTGTTTGGTATGTAAGGCATTGTGAGTAAGAAGAAAAACGCCCTTAAAATGCTGTATATTGAGGTTTTTAGGGGCAAAATGTCCTTGTGTCTAAAATTTACTTTAAAAAAATCAGAAAAAAAGCAAAATATTAACAATTGTTATATCTAGGGGATGGGTATTGATTATATTACTTTTTGTATGTTTGAAATATTGCATAAGAAGTAAAAAATATGTATACATGCACATATATATGTATGTAGTCACACATGTACACAAGTGGAGCAGTTATATTCCTCACCTAGGCACAACTGTGAATGACTAGCTAACAAATACTTCATTTCCAAAAGCCCACTGCCCACTGAGAGTGGTCCCCTAGGATGCCACAGGCATTTTAGCGACACGGTCAGTTCTCAGAAGAGTTCAGGAGCACCTCTTTGAGAAAGGCCTTCAGAACATGAAATTCATTCTTTGAAATATCCAGAGTAGCAGAAAACCTTTCTCTTTTGAAGATGTATTGATTTCTTCTGTGTAAGAACCAAAGGTCATGCAGAAACAAGCATGGTGAAGACTTTGGGTGATTCAATGTGTGCCCGTGATGTGGGTCCAAATGGGCTGAGATGATGGAGTGGTGAGAAGTCTCCCACGCAGTTAGGCAGTGCCCAGAGAGAAGCTGCCACCCTGGACTGAGCACACAGCCTCTCCGTCACAGAGGAGTCAGACTCCTGACTTCTCGACCCCACCAAGAACACGTTTAGAAACTTCTCTCCCTGCTGAGCAAGTTCAGCCCAGACTCCCGCCTCTGCTCTCCTACAAAACCTCCCCTCCCACCCCTGGAGCCCCTGGGGCCGGGAGGATGGGTACTTACTGGGGCACGATGGTGATCTGGACAAAGCAGATGAAGAGGAAGACGAGCGAGGCACACCCCACGTAGGCACCGAATCGGTCATCCACCTGCTTGGAGTACTGAGAGGACACGGGCAGGGTGAGTGCGGGGAGGCACCAGCCCTGTCTGCCCCAGCCCCTCCTCCATCCCAGGCACACCCAGGGCAGCCCACTCCCAGGACGCGGAAGACCCGCTAACCAGCGCTGGCCTTAGCTCTTGAGAAACCAGTCCTAATCACCATGAGGTGATGCCTGTGGGGAGAGTGGTTGAATTGCATCAAACCAGAAACTTTCTGCAGACCGGATCCCTGGGAGGAGTAATTCATGATAATCGTGGCTGAATTTCCTGAGCACCATCTACATGTTAGGACACGCGCTGAGTTCTATAAGCACCATCACAAGTGCCCCCAGGAAGTGGACACTAGGCCCGCTGTTATTTCTACTTCAGAGATGAGTGAGCTGGGGCTCAGAGAGGTCACAAGACTTGTCCAAAGTCACAGCTCATCTCCAAGGTCCTGACTCTTAGCCCTTGCTCCTCCCATAGTACCAACCAGCAGCACAAGCGGAGGCTGTGCTGGCACAGGCACCCAGGGAGGGTAATCCGTGTCAGTTCCATCTACTTCTGGTAAACAGAGTGGTTCCCTTGCATAGTTTTCCCTCCTGATTAGGTTCGCCTCATTTGATGATGACGTGAGTTCACATGAGCACATTCATTTTAACTGAACACCAGGGAGACCCTGTGATGTGGAACCAAGACCCTGAACCGGGGCTGGGCTCGGACTCTGTCCCTGCTTCACTGGCCCAGAACCCCTCTACTAGAGCAGCTACTCTGAGTTTTAGTTCTCTCGGTCACAATGTAAGGAGATGGGACAAAGAAATTTTGACTGCCCCTTCCAACTTTAATACTTTGAAGTTCAGTGTAGCTGGGCAGTCCACTGGTAATGATAATCATAATAATAACACAACAAAAATAATACAAGTGGCAACTAACATTTATTGAACATCTACTATGTGCCAAGCATCATGTTTTATGTGTTTTACATACATGGACTTGTTTAATCCTCACTATGACCCTTTGAGGTAGGTATGCTAAATAGCTCCATTTTCCAAATAAGGAAACTGAGGCACAAGGAGGTTAAGATTTATCCCTTCCAACCAAGGAAGTGTCCGTAAAAGCTCCTGGGTAGCACAGCATCAGAGCTGGGGACACTGAGGTCCCTAGACAGGCTCTTTCCACCCGTGATGGAGACAGGGCAGGGAGCCACCTGTTGCGTTGTTTCCCTCCCACCGGTCCTGGTTCTGCCCGGGGCCTGCTTCCCACCCAGGGTGCTGTACCTTCTTTTCTAAGTCGGGCTCCCTGAAGGTCAAGAGGAACTTGCGAACATGCTCAGACCGCAGCCTGTCAATGCTCCTGGCATCAATGGCACGGCCCAGAAATTCATCCACTTCATCCTCGGGGTTTGCACTTTCCTGGGCGTTCCTGGGGAGCAACAGGCACAGACACAAGACAGGCTGACCACCAGGGGCGCCGTTGGAGCTGCTGTGCCCGCACATCCAGACCCATCACAGAGGCCCAGCAGCAGCCACCCAAGATCAGCCCTAACAAGGGGTAGGGAAGCTGAGACTGAGACCAGGGCAGCCAGAAGCCCAAGCCCCAATCTTAACAGCTGCACACATGCATAGAAAACGGCCAAAGTCTCAGCTCCGCTGGCCAGAGGGCCTCACTCACGATTAGGCTTTTCTGACCTTCTACTGATTGATATATGGACTATTATATCATAATAATGCTACTATGAATTATGACCAAAGGTTTAATAATTTCTCCCCCTCACGGGTAACAGTCTCTGCTCTTCATTCTCCAGCTATACCGTCATCCAGAAAGGAAAGCTGAGATTGGCAGGCGCGGCTTCTGCCGCAGGGGCGGTGAGCCTCCTGGGTGCTTTAACCTGCCTCAGGCACCCTCTGGGAAGCAGGTTTCATGATGCTTGGGTGCCGAACTAAAATCCCTATTCCTCAGAGTAAAGCCTAGTCCTTGAGTGGGGTTACTGACAGTCCCTGAAAACTGGGAAGTGGAGGAGAAAGCGGAGGTACTGACACCACTGGGCAAGGTCTGCACTTTGCTGAGAGCTGCACGTGTGTGCGCGCGCACACGCGTGCACATGCATATGCAAAATGTGCGTGTGTGCAGCTGTGTGGACACACGTGTGTGTGCGCGTGCAGTGGAGATGATAAATGGGCAGTGCTGTCTCTGCAGGACAGCTTGGGTTCCCAGGCTGCTCGTCTCTAGCTGTCGTGGGCTCTAGACACTCTCAGCCGAGACTGTGTGGGTTCCTTCTCCATGGAGCTATCGTGCAGATTTGGGGCTATCCCCGAGGCTGAAGGAGCAGGAATGAAGAAGGGCGCATTACTCACTTGTCCTTGGGGTCTTCGAAACCCTGAAAGAGAGGAACACGGAGAGGAGGAGTATGAGAACAGATAGGACTGAACACGGAGGCTTCAAGAAATGGGGCTGCGGGAAGGTTGCTGCTCATTTCTCTCTACACTTCACCAGGGAGCCTGTGTTTGACTACCGGGACAGGTGGGTTCCTCACTTCCTGGGTCCCCAACCAGCTTTAGAGAGGATTGTCACTTAGTAGTCCTTCCTCCCTTCCTTCCTCCCTTCCTTCCTCCTTCCTTCCTCCCTTCTTTTCTTCCTCCCTTCCTTCCTTTGGTGAATACAGCTGGCTTTCACCTATGGGACAGGCTCTGTGCTAGGCACTGGGGGCATGCTGTGAATTCATTTTACCCACTGGCAAAAGTCCATGAGTCTAAGCTCTTCTTGTTCCCATACACAATTCCTTGTCATATTCCCCAAAACATCCCCTCCCCACCTCCTGGATCTAGGGCCTGGTGGTTCCCCTCCCAATTCTGCCACTTACTCAGATGGAGATAAGAGAAACTGCTAAGCTGATCAAGCCCCACACGTGTGCACACCCACTCATACACTCACCCCCAGGCCCACTGTACACACATAAAATCTCCTGCGAGTTCACAAGTTTGGAGCTTAAGAAAATTAAACTCTAGTTACCTGCAATTGTTTTTCTGGTATCTGAGAACCAATGTGTTCTTATAAGGCCAGAGCGAGCTGGGGACCCAGGAAGTGAGAAACCCCCCTGCCTTGGGTTTGAACGGTTCTGATGCTCACATCCACAGGGCAGGGGTGAGAGTGGGAAGGCCTCTTACTGATTGCTAAATCCGAGCCCTATTTAAAATTCATCTATAAAGTACAGAGAAGGACAGCTGTGGTCAGAGTCTGACCAGTTGGGGTGGAAAGAAGGGAGGGTTCCTTAAAATGGGAAGGGGGTGGAATCCAGGAGGTGACAGGCAACCCCGGGACAGGCAGTTTCAGGTGAGGCTCAGGTGGCCAGGACGAGGCCAGAGAATGACCTCTCATCTCCGTGGCCCAGCAGGGCACACACTGCTGGGCAAACAGGGAGGCCAGCAAATGCTGAGTAAACTCAAACCCCAAATGAACACACACCTCTCTTCATTCCCGCTGAGGACACGGCTTGAAAATACAAAAAGCAGGATTTATGTTAGTCTCCATGACTCAGAGCTGCTGGGCACTAGGCAGCTCTGTTTGTTTTACCCCCCAGCTAAGAGCTCCCAGGGGGCCTCAGCAGACTCTAGTGGACATCCAAGTACCCAACTCTGGGCTCTGAGCTTCCTCCAAGGCTGCCTGGCAGTTGTCTCCTTGTCCTCTAAGAATTGCCAGGCCTTCTGTCTAGCCTGCAAGACCCAGCCCACTTTACTGTCCCCACCCTGGGCTGGAAAAGTTGGTGTCACTCAAGTGAGAGCTCAGTCTGAGGCAGGCTCATACCCGGACACACTGGGAATGGTCTCTGAGTGACTGAACCAAAGGGTGTTTGTTAACTGCCTGAGAAATACAGCAGGTGCTGGAAGGACATCTGATACGATGGTGCCCACCCAAATCCCAGGGACCTCACCAGACAGGGCCAAGAGACCACTGGAGGGGCTGGCTAGAGTCCAGCCAGAAGGGGCTGCTTCCAACCTGGGCCAGCAAGTTCTGACAAGGCGGGGAGGGGGGAAGACGGGGCAACACTGCTCTGTCCCAAAGCCAAATTCGGCACGCCAAGAGACAATGGGGCTTGTAGAGAGAGCCTGGGGCCAGAAGTCAAGTGCTCGGGCTCCTCCCCCAAAGTGGAGTGAGCCCCACGTCCAGTGTCTCCTCCTGTGGCTCTTCAGATTCCCTCGGGCAAGATGAGGAGCCTCACACCCACAGAAGGCCCACCCTGGAGAGCGGTGCCCGCACACTGCCCCCCAAGTCACTCACCATCCGCTTCATCTCCTTGGACACCTGGTTGCCACCCAGGTGGTTGTAGAAGGGGCGCTCAGCCCCCCAGTGCGGCGGGTTGTGCCCGATGGAGTTGGTTCTCTGGCGGTTCATCTTGGCAATCATGGCCTTCTCGTCTTTCTGGGAGAGCAACACAGATGCATCAGCCCCCCCGGCAGGGCCCCCCCCCGATGCGCCTCCGCGTGGACTTTCTCATTCCCCCCCAGGTGCCTGGCCAGGTGCCCAGTGCATAAGGCATCTCCCCCTCTCTTCTCTGCACAGCCTGGAGCCCAGAGTTCTGCCAGGATCCTAGAACTCATCCAAGAAAGCATCCTAATCCCTCCAAACCCCAATGCCACCCCGGGGCTGGCCCAGGTGAGAGCAGCAGAACAAGACAGGGAGCAAGGTTGGTTTCGTGAGAAAGGAAACGGGACTGGGGTATCGGTGTTTCACATGGAATTCTCAGGAGTGGGTAGAGCCTGGGTCTGCAAGTACCCGGGATGGGGGGTGGGGGGAGCCTGGGATTCCAATCTCCACTCAACATACCAAAAATAGGCATGTCCTGGCCTTTTTTGAGTGTTTTGAGCCTTGCCTCTGCTCAGGGCCTGTTCCAAACTCTTTGGCGTGTACTTTCTTTTCTAATAATGGCCCTTGAGCCATTCTTTACTACTGTTCGGGCCTACTTCTGTTCCTTTCAAATGTATTTTTTTCTTCTAATAAACTCCTTTTCTGCAACTTAAAAAAAAAGAAAAAAAGGCATGTCCTAGCAGAGTGGGCAGTAGGACAGGCCCTGCTGCCCAGAAGGCAGCTTCCAGAGGTTTGGGTCATTAGAGCATGAGATTCAAGGGCTGACATACATTGTACAAATACGCAAACAGGGCCTCAGCCAGACACCCATGTGCCAACCACGATCTCTTCTTTCCATTTGTCTGCCCATCCATCCAAATGGGCTGATTGGAGGGTTGGAGAGGCCCTTAAGAAGTTTGAGGCGGGCCGGCCGAGTGGCGCATTGGTTAAGAGCTGGCTTGGAATGCCAGAGGGCCCTGGTTTGGATCCCACATATGAGGGCCAGTGACACTGC
>NW_017731358.1:6179733-6182838 GCF_001890085.2 Hipposideros armiger | reverse complement strand
GAGAGAGAGAGAGAGAGACAGAGAGAGAGGAAGGACAAATTTCCGTCAGGTGTAGGCAACAGAAAAGGAGTGAGGAGCTGAACTATTATATATGATAGACATAGATTTGCTTCAGGCTTCATTTCCGTCTCATGACCTGATATATCGCTTTGCTAACTGATCTGAGGCCTGTGCATTTCTGCAGCAGAAGCAAAATGAAAACACCCTCTTTGCCATCAGCCTTTGCGGGGCCCCTGTAATTCTCAGGTCCTTCCCCAGATGCAGGAACCACGTGTAAGACTGTGTAAGAATTCATGACTTGACTCAAGGGAAGAGTAAAGAGAAGGATGCAGCAGGCCAAGAAAATGTTCCTCCTAAAAGAAGGCAGCCCCCAGCCCCCCAGCTCCCCCCGGCCCCCCCGGACCCGCTTCTGGGTGCAGCGCAGTATGAGGAAAGTCTCGATGCTGTGCTCCTTGAGGTAGGCGTTGCGCTCGCCCCCACAGCCAGGCTCCACCTCGTAGTCGCCATTCAGGTAGTTGAGTGTGGCCTTGGTGATGTGGATGCGCCTGCAGGTGGGGAGGGCAGGAAATGTGAAATCAGAACTCTAGCTCCCATGCAAACCCAACTGCAACTGGCTCAATCGTGGTTCAAACCCCAGGGCCCCAAACTCTGGCTCAAATGCTAACCCCAACTTCGATCCCAACCCCAACATCCTGTGTCCCTCCAATGTCAAGGTGGCTCAGGTAGGGCCCTTCCCAGCTGTGTCTACCACGACTACACCTTATCACATCTATGTTATATTAGTATAACCATAAAATACATTATTAGCCTGCCAGGAGAACATGGCCTCTAGCCTCACAGACTGCAAACCTGAATATAGGACTGAGTCCAAATTCCCCAGGCTGGCATGAATGTCCTTCTTAGCACAGGCACGCTTTCTCCCAGGCACTCTAAAAGGCCATCTGCCCTACTCCCGTTTCTTGGAAATACTATGTTTTCCTATCCTGTGCCTGTCCTCACCCCATTCCCTCAGCCTGGCACTCTCCCCACTCCACCTGCCTCGTCTGTGCAAATCCTGCCCATCGTCCAGGCCAGCTCACATTCCACCTCCTTTCTGTCTTGGCTACTCTGGAAATTATCTGTGGTTCCTGCCTCCTGTACAACTCTACCCAACCTGTCACATCTCACAAGCCACTGTATTTTGTGTAAACAGCTTCTGGGGGAAGACTGCGAAATTGACCCAATGTTCCCTCCAACTTGCCACTCCTATTACCTGGGGTGGTTTAAGTAATTTGTCAAGTTGAAGAACGTCTGCCAGCCTCAGGTTGCAAGCTACCCTGTCCTGCCCACCTCATCCCCGCTCCTCAGGACAGGTACCCTGGGTGGAGCTGGATGGGAAGCTAAGTCTGGGTCCTGCCCACAGCTCTCACTCACCCAGCCTTGCCTCCAGCCTCCATGTGGTTGGCCAGCGTGACGTCGTTAGACCAGACGTCGAACTGCCACTTCCTGAGACCAAGGACACCGCAGTGTACTCGCCCGCTGTGAATTCCCACGCGCATGTTCACGTTCACCCCTGTCACCTCCCGGACCAACCTGGGGATGGAGCAGGGGTGAGGCTGGGAGAGGGTCAGGGATCAGGCACACAGAGTAGGGGTGAGGCTGGAATGCAGGGAGGTCGGGTAGGGGGTGCGTCAGAAGGTGCAGGGGTCAAAGAGTCATTTGGCGGCCAGTGCAAATCCTGTCTGAGGGCGGGGCTGGGCCCTGGAGCTCAGGTGCTGTGAGCTGTGAGAGGTGCTGTTCCCAGGCTTGGCCACAAGGTGGCGTGGCACTTCACTCTAAAACCCAAGCCCCACTGCTTCCCCCCAATTAGGGCACCTGGGGCCATCACTACTCAGTCAAATTGTGTTCCGAAAATGCAAATGCACATTAGTGCCGACTTGAGCCAGACAGGGAAGTTACAGCCACTCCAAACTCCATTCATTTAATGCTTTTGGATTTATCCACATGGCTGATTCTTCGCCATTAGCAGGATAATGGAGAAAGGTGGTTAAGAGAAGACATATGTCTGCTCAGGAAAGAAGGGGAGCCCAGGCAGGTGCAGGGGTCTAGGGGTGCTCCATGCACTAGAAGGCAGCTCCAATCCCCACCACATGCACCGCGTACCCAGGGGGTCCCCAATAAAAGGCGGGCCCCCTGTGTGGGAAGGGGAGTAGGACAAAAGCTATACATGTCCGGGTATGTGCCTGGGACCCAAGGTCTGCAGAAGAGGGTGCAGGTGTTCTGGGGGAGATACACAGCGTGTACTGACCTGGACCCTCCCGGACACCCTGGGGATGAGCCCACTCAGCCAGCTATGAGGCTGGGAGTCTGATCATGAGAACTCCACCCCACCCCACCGAGGAGAGGCTGACACCCACCACAGGGAAGATTTATGTCATCCATCGTTTCTTTTGTCCTGGGATCAACTCTGCAAATACTTTACTGGAGCTATGCCTTTGGCCACTTGCTTAGGTTGATGATATCTCATTCTACCTTGGTGGCTTAACTACAGGGCCAGCTCTCTCATGAAGCCTCTCTAGGTCCTCTCAAAGGAATCCACGGCTGTCTCTTTGGCCCTCCTACCAGTTTGTCTCTCTTACCTGATGCTGTCCACTCAGCACGTCCAGTATCAGGGCAATGGAGTCCCATCCTCTCTCCCTCAACAGGCTCCATGCTTCTGGCAAGGGACCCACTGTCTAGCCCAGGCACACATCAATCACTGCCCAACAGAACTGAGCCAGAAAACTTAATGAACTGGCCACCTTCCTGGCCAGCCACTCTGACTGCTGACCTTGCCCACTGTGGCTTTCCCTCTGCCCTGCTCAGGCTACTTCTAAAGTTTAAAGTTACAGAACCTGGATGCAATCTGACACGCCCCCTGGATAACATGTGAGCTTGGGTTGTCCATGGTTTTTAATGACCAGGAATCGTTCTATGGCCACCAATGACCAAGAACTGGCCAAAATGCTTTTTGCTATACTCCCAGGAAGGAAGGCTTTCCTTAAAATGGGAACACCTGAGTTTGACTCCCTGCCTAAGAGCATTCCCTTGGGGAGCTGTTTACCCCGTGAGCCCAACCTTTCTCAT
>NW_017731358.1:6172183-6178648 GCF_001890085.2 Hipposideros armiger | reverse complement strand
TTTTCCGATGGTCTTAGGCGACCCCTGTGAAAGGGTCGTTCGACCCCCAAAGGGGTCGCGACCCACAGGTTGAGAACCGCTGCCTTAGAATCATCTGGGCGGGAGTTTTTATAAGGAGCGATCCCAGAGCCTCACCCCTAGAGATTCAGGCTTAATTGGCCTGGGGTGGGGTTCTGATATTGTTTTTCTTCTGTTTTGTTTTGTTTAAGCTTCTCTGGGGATTCTAATACACAGCCAGGATTGAGAACCACTTTGCTAGTTCAAATGTCACCTTCTCAGGGAGGAGTCCACCATCCTATTTAAATCTACAACCCTTCCCACCTGTCTCTCTCTCCCTTTCCCTACTGGATTTTTCTCCCTTGTACTTCTCACCATTTAATATACTACTTATTGACTGTTGTTGTTATTTATCATTATGCTCCTGTCTGCTTCTCCCCATTAGAATATAAACTCCTGGGGGTGGGGGTAAGGGAGATTTTGGTCTATTTCACTCACTGCTATATCCGAGCCCCAGTACAATGTCTGGCACACAGAGTAAATGATCAATAAAATATGTAAGTGAATGACTGAATGAGGACAGGTGATGTCTGCCTTCCCTTATATGCTCTGTTATCGCCCTACTTACACACCTAGCACAATACCCAGTCCAGAGGAGGTGCCTATATTAGTTTCTTAGGGCTGCTGTAACGAAGTATCCAAAACTAGGTGGCTTTACACAACCGAAATTTACTATCCCACAGCTGGGAGGCTAGAAGTCGAAAATCAAGGTGCCAACAGGGCCATTTTCCCTCTGAGCCTGAGTTCCCTCCTGGCCTCTTTCTGATAATGGCTGTCATCCTTGGCATTCCTTGGCTTGCAGCTGCGTCGCTCCAATCTCTGCCTCTGTCCTCACATGGCATTCTCCCCGTGTGCCTCTGTCTTCACAGGGCACTTTCCTCTTATCAGGACACCAGTTATATTGGCTTAGAGGTCCACCCTACCCTAGCATGACTTCGTCTTAAATTGGTTTCATCTGCAAAGACCCTATTTCCAAATAAGGTCATAGTCACAGGTACCAAGGGTTAGGACCTCAACATATCTTTTAGGAGGGCACAGTTCAACCCACAAATGTGCCTAATAAATATTTGCTGAGTGNTCCTGCTCTCCTGCAGGGGTGGATCCACACCTCCCGCAAAGCCCTCCTTCCTACAGGACACGCTCCTCAGGGAAAAGGTTCCCGGCTGCTGTGGGGGAAAGGAGCCCAGGAGAAGGCTCAATGTCTGCAAGTGTGGCCGGGTGGTCCTTGGGAGATGGCTCTGCCCCGCTGTTTCCCTGCCTCCACTGGTCCAACCAGGTGGCAAGCCAGTCAGTTGCTTGGGCTGTGGGACAGTACCCCCTGCAGTCCCCTGCGGACAGCAAGTGCCCTTGGAGAAGGGACAGTCCCCCTGGAAATGGACAGTGCCCCTAGAGATGGTTCAGTCCCCCTGGAAATGGACAGTACCCCTGAAGATGGGTCAGTCACCCTGCAGACGGGCAGTCCCCCTGGAGACGGGCACTTACGAGATGGCCTCAATCATGTCCATGCCCATCTCCACGCAGCAGTGGGCATGGTCAGCCCTCGCTTCAGGCAGCCCCGAGACGCAGTAATAACAATCCCCCAGGATCTTAATACGTAAACAATGATTCTCCTGGAAAGCAAATTAATTTTAAAAATTAAAAATAGCAGGAAAGTGAAGTGGGAGGGAAAGAAACGGGAAGCAAACAGATTCACTCCATGCCTGGAATAACTTGCCTTTTACGGCAGTGAGCACAGGCCAGTGCCGGGACAGGCTTATCAGGAGCTGTGGGGGACGGAGGACAGGCTGAGCAGCCTTCAGCGAGGCATCCCGGCCTCACCGGGATCAAGAACTCATGTTTACGGCCACTGCAGAGGCCCATGAAGAAGGTCTACCAGGCGAGGCAGCAAGAGGAAGGCCCCAGGCTGAGTGGGCGTGCCCCCGTCCCATGACGCCCCTGGAGTATGGCCCTGACTCTTGGTCTACGGTTCTAGAAACAGTTTTCTGAGCCTTCTTTTTTCACAAAAAGACTAAAGCAGAAATGAGATTTAACCACACGTTTGCCTGACCCTCCACCTGTCTGAGTTTTTATCAGAACCAGCAAGCACATGAGAGCTAAGACAGGGCTGAGGGGCCTGCCCGAGTAGTGAGCGCAACAGGTCACCCTGGCAGGCCACAATCGATCCGTCATAATCACTAATTCTGGGCTGTCCAAGTCTGGCTCCAGGAAATTAGTTTATGAAGCTGGGTACTGGGACTCAAGTGTCGTGTGGCCTGGACTCTTGTTTAAGGCCCATCCCATGCCCAAGTGCCAAGCACGGGCCTGTTCACCTCACCCACGTTCAGTGGTAAAAACAATCCGTGAGGTAAGCCCACCATCTAATGTCTGCAAAGGGCAACGTGTCCACCCACTGATGGGCCCTGCAGTAAATGTCTCCTGGTATATAATGACTCCACAAAGGCCCAGAGCATCACCCAAAGCCACGAAAGCTGGGAAAGGATGACAGTATAAACAGGGACCAAACAAATGAATGAATGACTCCTTCATGCCTCCCTGCCCTGGGGTGCTACTCCCACTTTGCCTGAACATTGAAGGGTCTTCTCTCTCCCTGGAAGCCTCTGGGGGGTGGCCCAAGGCTGCCTGCAGGCCAGCTGGGATTCGGGCTCACTCCCTGGTTACTGGCCAGCCTCATCAGGAAAGTGGCTCTATGGCACCTAATCTGCCTTACCAAACACCTGGGCAGTGTTACCTGCAGGCCTTACCACCTTTATCACCCATTCACTCCCTCGTGACCGGTGACACAGAGAAAGCATCTCCACCTGAGTGCGTGGCCATGGCTGATGCGGGGCGTGGGGACACACAGCCACAGCCTGTGTAGCCCCTCCACCAGTCACCCGTTCCCAGCTGCAGTCTCTGTCAGCAGGGCACACCATGGCACGGTGCCCACCGCTGGTGCTCAGCAGGTGCTTGACTCTAGCACCCTCCCGTGGGCAGCCCTGGCTCAGGCACACAGGTCCCCAAGGGCAGTGGACAGGGTGACTCACCGCAGCCAGCTTGTCAAAGCGAGCAAAGAGCTCGTTGAGGGTCATGACCAGCTCCTGGGCGGTGCACTGGGAAGCCAGGCTGGTGAAGCCCTCGATGTCAGCAAACAGGATGCTGGGGAGACAGGTGGAGGAGGACCCCCATTAGGGAGGAAGGTCAGGGGGACACAGCCACGCCCACCCTCGGCCTTAGGAGGGCTGCGGGCCAGCATGAGTCCTGGGGTGGCTCACACAGCTGCTGGGGAGGGGACAAAGAGGGCCTGACACTGGAGAGCCGAGAATGCTGGCCAGGAAACGCCAACCAAGTCCTCCTTTCTGTGCTCTAACGGCTACCCAGGAGGAAAAGGAGGTGGAGGCGCAAGAGGCCTGGGGGGTGCATCTGCCTGAGGCTCCCACAGACAGGGACAGGCCCCCAAACCTCAGTCACCTCTCGGGCCTGCCCCTTTGACCCCTGAGCTCCCCCTTCAAGGTAGCTGGGCCTGGGAATAGGGGGTCTCTGATTCGTCTGCTCTGGAAGGTGTTTCAGGCCCAAATGGTAGCTGCACCAAGGCCTCACTTCCCAGCACCCACACAAGGGAGTCCGACTCCAAGACCTTCATCCCATGGGCGTCCTCTAGTAAGGGACAGACTGAGCAGCCCGGGGAGAAGAAGGCAGACAGGAAGTGTCTCTGGAAGGCCCCCAACTGGTACCCGCCAGCTCCTTTGGCCTCATCCCCGGACCCCCGTCAAATGCACTAGCTGGTCCCTGAGTTGCACACTGTGGATCTTTTACCCGTTTCTGAGGCTCGTGTGCCCGAGATTGAAAACATCCTCCTTTTCTTTCATAACAGACTACCAGAGGTGAGGACCCAGGGCCAGAATGTGCAAGGGCCCCTAGAGTTTTCTTCTTAAAACGGACACAATAATGTAGTAACTTTCATGTACTGAGCCGTTCCTGGTGGCCCAGTGTGCGGCTGAGAGCTTCCAGCGGGTCATCTCACTGAGTCCTCCAGGCGGCCCTGAAGTGAGGGCTTGCTGGCTTCATCTCACAGAGGAGGAGGCTGCGCCTCAGGGAAGCAGCTGCAGACAGCAGCACGGCAGGCTCTGCCCCCCAGACCTGTCCTCTTTCTATTATGTCACAGGGCACCTGAGGCTCCAGAACTGACAGTTCCATTTTTAAAGTAAGAATGTAGAACTAAACGTATTTTGTCATTTTATTCTGGAAATGTGTGCTGGTGCATTAAACATGTCTTTTTATTCTGATGTGTGACATCTGGGACCTTCCTCACCCCGGGGAGCCTGTCCCTCTCAGGCTAGCTGGTTCCTAGAGATAGTCAACAATCCACCTCAGGGTTCAGAGCCGCCCACCCAAGTCAGGCTGTCACGCATGGGGCCACTCCTCCCCTGCCCTAATCACCTCAGGGACAGGTGCCAGGTGACTTGAGACAGCCCCTCTACCCCACAGCCCGCTGAAATTATTCATACTTTCTAATCCTGAGCCTGCTTACTCTGTCTCACCGATTCCTTCTCACACAAGGCTCTTGCCCACGTTTCCCCCCTCACTCTGCCTGGTGCTTCCCTGCCTGGTCCCCCACGGCTGGCGTGCCCTCCTCTCTTGAGAATGGTGAGAAACAAGCTATCTTTTCAATGGGAATCAGCTCCTGGCCTCCCCATATCTGGATAATAATACAACAACCTACATTTTCAAACAGTTGGACACTGTTCTAAGCACTTTAACTCTTTTAAGCCTCACAATCACCCTATGAGGTTAGTATCCTCCTTTTACAGGTGAGAAAACTGAGGTACAGCGTGGTTGAGTCACCTGCCCAAGGCCACACAGGACATCTGGCTCCACAGTCCAGGAATTAAACCAACACATATTATGTTGTCCGTTGGCCCCACAGCCATCTGAAGTGAGTGAACGTATAATCTGATGGTCTGGCACTGTACATGAGGCAGAGGGAGGCACGTGTGGGCTGCTGTAGGTGGGCGCGTTCAGGACGCTACAAAAGGGAAAACGCTCAGCCGCTGCCTGCCAGCTCACGGGAGGCGAAGTGGAAACAGGCTGGGCCACCGGGGGACGCATCTTGTGGCTTCAGCCAGCCTGTGTCACCTCCCAGGGAAAGTACAAGAGGGCAACTCCCAGGTCCCCAGCCCAGTGTTATGTCCTGGCATCCCGGCACCTCCAGCCACTCTGATCCCAGGATCAGTAAAGACAACTGCAGGACGAAAGCCAAAGGCAGTGGGAGAAATGACAAGAGACGAGACAAATGAGGGAAAAAAGAAAAGGGGAGGAGGAAGAGGAGGAGGAGGAGGAAAGAGACACGGTTCCTTCAGGCCACAGGATGCTCAGAAGATGAAAGGGAGTCAGGCGTCACTTTGATGCCTGGTGTCTGACAGGCTCAGCNGTCCTCCACAACTAGACTGAAGAACAAAAGGACAGCAACTTGTCTGTTCCCTTTCCCCCAATTCCCCAATAAAAAAAATAAAATCTTAAAAAAAAAAAAAAAAGAAGTTGGAGGCGGTCTATGCCCCAACTTCCTCCCTGAGCCTGGGAAGGGAGCCTGTCAGAGCAGAGATGCAGAGGGAAGGGGACACAGCCTCCATCAGCTGACACTGCTGGGGTGGGGGGTGTCATTGTCTGTCTCTCTTTCATCCTTTCTGTCAAGATGGAAGACCCAAGTCCCAGAGAACCTAGAGTAGAGGGTGGTCCTTCAGTCTGGGTGGGGCTGGAGGCCTTGTGAACAGGGCAGAGAAAGGATGTGGAAGGAGGGTCTGGGAGGGTTTCAGTTCATTTATACTCTATTCAAACAACAAGCAAATGTTTAAAAATGTGTCAAGCCACTAGGAGTTCTCTACGAAGTGCCCTAAATCCTTACATCCCTCTTCCTGATGTCTGTGAAGGGGGCTGACACAGCTCCCTCAGAGGCCCTGCAGCCAAGATCCGTGTCCTGGGCGTGCTGCTGAGGCAGGACGAGGTGCCCTCTGAGGTCCCTCTCAGGGTGGGCGCCTGCCCAAAACAGCACTGCCTCCCTTAAAAAATCTCCTTTTGCTCTCGTCCAAGACTTCCTCTGAACTTTTCTCACAGCTTCATTTTGTCTTTAGTCTAATTTCTTAGGAAAGAAACAGGGAAGCTTTTCTCTATCGGAGGGCTCTGACCAACAGAAAAATCCAACTGAAAGATTCATAAGTAAGAGGCATTTTAATTTAGGGAGAAATAGAAAATGTTCTCTTCATTCATTTTAAAAATTAAGAGCCTGGAACATGACACTATTAAAAATAGAACACCGAAGTCTGCTGATAATTCAGTTTTATGTTTTGGATAGTGTGGGCTGAGACAAAAACGAGGAAGGAGAAAGAGACTAGAAAATGAAAGAGGGGCAAAGAGAGGATCCAGAAACAAAGATAT
>NW_017731358.1:6163480-6167844 GCF_001890085.2 Hipposideros armiger | reverse complement strand
CTGGCTCCATTCCTCACGGTCCCCATTCTGTGTCCCAGGACAAAGTCAGGTTTGTTGTCAAGATCCAACCCCAGGCAAGGATGTGAAGAAATTGGATCCCTTGTGCACTGCTGATAAAAAGGTAAAACGGTGAGCCACTGGGGAAAACAGTAGGGGGCTCCTTAAAAAATTAAAAATAGAATTACCACATGATATGGCAATTTGACTTCTAGATATATACCCCAAAGAGCTGAAAACAGGAATTCGAAGAGATATTTGTACACCCATGTTCATAGAGCATTATTCACAAAAGTTTAAAGGTGGAAGCAACCCACGTGTCCACCAACGAATGCAAGGATAAACAAAACGTATTTACACACAGTGGAATATTATTCAGCCATAGAGTAATACCTGACGTATGTTACAACATGGATGAACTTTGCAGACATTATGTGAAGTGAAAGAAGCCAGACACAAAAGGACAAATACTGTATGATTCCACTTACATGAGGTAACTACAGCAGTCAAGTTCATAGACAGAAAGTAGAATGGTGGTTGCCGGGAACTGGGGGGAGGGGAGGAATGGGGAGTAAGCAGTTAATGGGTACAGAGTTTCGGTTTCGATGAAAGATGAAAGAATTTCTGGAGATGGGTGGTGGTGATGGTGGCACAACAATGTGAATGTACTTAATGCCACTGAACTGTACACTTAAAAATGGTTAAAATGGTCAAGTTTATGCTATGTATATTTATTTACCATGGCTAAAATAATTAATAAATAAATTAATTAATTAAAAAGAGAAGACCCAACCCCAGTGGCTCCCCTAGTGGGGCCAGCTGGGTATTCAGACTGCTGTTCCCATAGCACCCCGCTCGGCCCCACCTCCCTGGTGAGGGCTGGATATTCCCTAAGGAGCAAGCATCGTATCTTTTCCATCTACTCCTAGTCATGCCTGGTACATAGCAGCAGCTCAATAAATGTCTGTGGCATGAATGAGATAATAATATAAAGACCACTTATGTCTATAGTTGGTATGAGTGTAGAGTTCAGAATACTTTTCTTAATATCAGGTTGGAGACAGAAATGCTGGGTATTTATGGTCGGCTGGCTGGGGACAATGCTGGAGGTAAACATTCTCCCTCTCTGCCCACAGGGTGCACAATCCACTCACGGGTATCTGAGCATCGAGGACATGATCACAAGGACATTATAATTCACAACCATGCAGTAGCTGAGCCAGACGCCGGAGCGACCTGGGGATACAGCCAAGTCCTTGAAGGACAGGAGAGGAGATGATAACCTTAAAAGGGGGGAGGTTTGGGAGAGACTGGGGTGAGAAAGGAAGGGAGGGGGGAGGAGAGAAGGCAGGGCAGCCCTCTCTAGACCTTGCTACATCCCTGGGTGTAGGGACAGGTGTTACCTCATTTTCATACCTGGGTCAGCAGCCCCTCTGGCAGTCCCACAGGGCTCCTGGGTCACTGAGAATGAGGCTGATTCCAGTTGGTGAGTCAGGAACCGCCCCCCCCCCACTCCATCCTGAACCCCTCCCACGCTCCACACAGATAGATAGAGCCCTGTAAAGGACATGTTTTTTTCAGCAGAGGACTAGCGCCCCCTGGAGGAGGAGCTGTCTTTGGCATGATCTCTGGCCTTTCGCACCACTTACAACCTTTAAAACCTTAGGGGGTCCAGTGCGGGGACAGGCTAATTAGGTGTGGGGCCATCCTCACTCAGTGGGGACCCTTAATGGAAGTGGAGAATCCTTCAGTATCCTCTCAGGTCTTCCCTGCCCCCTGAAACCTTTGGGGTATTGGCTTACCTGACCTTGATGCTTGCCTGGTGGCCTGCTCCAGGTCCACCTCCACTCGACAGTCTGCGGCCACCTCCTGGGCCAGGGGCTTTGCGACATATTCCACCTCATCACCCCTCCCAGCACCCCTGCAAGGAGCCCCAGGGCCCCAATGATAAGCTCTGCTCCTTTGTGGCTTTAAACACATTGTAACAGAATAAACAAGCAGTAAGTTGTGTAACATCTATACCCATAGAGAATGCAGTCCAACCCCCTCCTCATGTGACACAATCCTAATTTATTCATTAATCCACTGTTTAGCATGTGTCTTTGCAAACAGAAGGTGAGCTTCCCAATGTCAGAGACAGTGTCCCCCTTTATCCCATCGCGATCCCTGCCTCTCGCTAAATAACTGTGAGCTCGGCTGGACGTCCCCACCTCTGGAGGCAGAGGTAAAACGTCCGCTGAACGGAGGAGTGAATGGATATCACTGTTCCCATATTACAGGTGAGGAAACTGAGGCTCCCATTCGGTGACTTACTCAAGTTCCCACAGCTACTAAGTGGCAGAGCGGGTGTAAGCCAGTCTGCTCAACACGTTCATCTTCCTTGCCTCCTGAAGCCTTGCTCCACGACGGTGACCTCTTGGCAAGGGTGCCTGGGCGGCACCTGGGTTCTGGCTGCATCTTTACTTTTACTGTGGCCCACAGGGACGTAGCTCTCCTCGGTGTGGAGCTTCTCTGGCTGGCCCCTTCCTCCAGCCCTGATCTCCCTCCCCTCAAGTCAGAGCACTGGGAAGCCCCCAGCCCAGAGCAGCCTCTGCTGGTATGCGCTAGAGGCCCCTGTCCCAGGAGTGGAGACAGCACAGCCCACCTCTGACCCTGGCACTGCCGGCTACAGGAGGGGCAGGTATCTGGGGAAAGGGAGGGGATAGGTAGAGGGGCTCTCGAGTCACAGGTCTGACATCCCAGCAATGGGCCCCAGCCTCAGGCTGACCTGTCCAGCCAAGGGAGCTAAAACATCTCCATCAGTCAGACAGGAGCGGCATCTAGGTGGCTCCAGGGGTTCCTTGGCCTCTGGCCTGCCTCAGCCCACAGCCAGTGGTGGCCCAGCACCAAAGCATCCAACAGGCTCCTGGTAGTCCCCGGAACTGTCTGCCGCACAACTATTCTCCGTGGGGCCAGGGGAGAACGAGGCCACGGAGAGTGGTAGCCCCTGTCACTCTTCCCCGCCAGGGCCAAAGTCTCCCCCCAGCCATTAGTCTCGTCCGCTTCCGTAGATCCAGGCCCGAGCTGTCACACCGCAGAGCTGATTTATTTTTCTTATGGCCTTGCTCTTGGTGGGGCTAGAGAACAGCATGTCATCACCCTCTAAATATTACAGTTCCACAGGGAATTGACGAATGTGACTCATCACCCTTCCATTCTCCAGACAGAGAATCCCCGGGCCTTTCTTTGTTGATAGGACTGTGATAATAATCATAATAATAACAGTAACAACAATAATAGCTGCTCCCAATTACTGAACACGTGCTCTGAGCCAGATATCATGCTAAGCGCTTTCCTCGCATAATTTCATTGACTCTTCACAACCCTAGTAAGTAGGTACTCTTCCCATCCTATTAGATAGATGAGGAAACTGAGGTTCTGAATAGCTCAATGCTTAACACTTGCCCAGGTCACACAGCCAGCAAACACTCGGACTACATCCAGGGCTGCCCAGCCCCGCGCCCCAGGCCTAATCACGGCACCACGATCCCAGCCCCGAAGTGCGTTTCTACACTGTGATGTCACCGCTCCATCNCTCCTCCACATTTATGGAAACACGGACACCTCCACATTCCTCCATCTCCTCTCAGAGGCAGAGTCACACTTCCCTGCCGCCCCGTGGGAGGATTTGGCTTAGTGGCTGTCACTTCTGGAGGCTCTTGTTTTATGAGGTTTACCCAAAATCAGACCGTCTATTCTGCTGGCCAACATTTCCCGACCTGCTCCTTGGTAATTCTGAAGGCCATTTTACAACCAGCGCTGGGCCCAGACATGCGGTAAGGCGCTAATTCATCGATTAGCTCCCACTTGAGAGCACATGTTGGCAATTCGACCAGGCCCTCACAGCGGGCGCACAGAAGCTGGGCAGGCCCACTCTGCCTGTGTGCTCCTCCCTAATTGCCTGCCATCCATCACTCATGGTCGCCCGCATTCTACTCCAGGGGCAAGAGTGGGCAGGCACTTCATCCCAATTACCACACAGGCCCTTCAGCTCTCTGTCCCAGCTTCAGCTCAGCTTTACCACATGCATTTTTAGTTAAGTGCGTTTCCTCGCTGCTGCTCCCTCTTGCTGCCAACAGGCCCTGGGACTTGCTGAAGTTGTAGGCATCGGACCCCATTCTTGTGCGGAAGCCACATCTAGTAGCATCTCCAAACACCCTAGAGTTGAGTTCGCCTCGTGTTCTGGGCACACGGCAGTGCTGAGGACCTGCTTCTCTGATTGCCAGCATGCCTTGGCATTGCACAGAGGGAACTCAAGAAATGCCAAGAGGCAAACCATCAATCAAGGCGGACCTAGGAAGAACAGGGGCCTGGGGAAGGGGCTATGG
>NW_017731358.1:6161202-6162135 GCF_001890085.2 Hipposideros armiger | reverse complement strand
GTCATGCCCCTTGTAAGGTAAAAGAGGAGCAGGAGCCACTCACATGCACTAGACAAGCAGCACAGTGAGGTGTGGTCTTATCAGCACCGGGCTGGGAATGGACACCACACGACTGAGCGCTTTCCAGGGGTGATGGAAATGGTTAGCACGAAGCATATAAACTAGGATCAGCCAGGGACCCAACCGAGGACATAGGCTGGGAGAGGCCAAGGGGGAAAGCCAGTGAGAGGATGCTGAACACACTGATGTCTGCAGATTCCACAGACAGGGAGAATCTGCCCCAAGACAGCCGTGCCCTCTCCACTCTCACAGATGGGACACACACCTTCAGAAAGCGGAGGGACCCTGCAACTGGCTTGATCATCAGGACCGCGTCCAGGGGGTCTGTCCTGGAATCCATATTGCCAGTTTCACAGCCCCCTGCAGACCCCATTCCATTCCGATCCATTGATCTTGTGTCTGCCCACTAAATCCTACTCCCACCACCCAGACAATGTACCTACAGCACCTACAGGCTGTTCACAGAGTCTTGGAAGAGCTGAGGAAATGCTTCTCCAAGGAGAAGGGTAAGGGAGAAGGGAGCTGCACCAAGACTGAGCAGCTGTCAGTGACCTCTCGGGGGTGAGAATATGGTGCTTTTTGTCTTCTTCTCCATACGGCTCTTATTTTCCAATTTTTCTACAAAGAACATGCATCCTTTGTATAATAAAAATGTTTACATTTAAAAGGTTGAAAACAAATCACCTTCTTCTTTTAGGACCTGATTCTAACTCTTCCATATTCATGATGTGTTCTTTGACGTACCCTGCCCAGAAAAATCCTTCTTACGACTGAATTCTATTAGAATCAGAATCAGAAATCACAACTGACTCCAGTTGTTTCAAAGACAAAGCCTGACATATTAAATGGGTCACTGCCTCTTTGCCCTGACTT
>NW_017731358.1:6147092-6157022 GCF_001890085.2 Hipposideros armiger | reverse complement strand
AGCCGCTCTGTAATTAGGACACTGCTCTTTTATCGACCAAAGTCACAGCCTCTGTGGGGGTGGCAGGGTGAGAGGGGTGTCACCAGGAGGGTGGGCCATTCCTTGTGGTGGTGGAAGAGGCCTGAGTCGGGCCTCTGACCAAACACCCTTGCTGGAGGGCTGGGGACCCAAGAGCGAGCAACTGTGGGATGCGAAGTAAGATGATGCCTGTGGTGGGGGAGAGGGCAAGGGACTGGGCAGAGGCAGTGCGGCCAGATGTGCCAGATGTGTTAGCCAAGCCAGGCTGAGAACCTGTGTCTTGGATGACAGATTGTTTCTGAGCAGCAAATTTTCTGGATTTCCTTTGTATTCCACTTTACAGTTAGTGACATCTGTTGCAAGTTCTGTGTGCTAACAGCAATCAAGGAAAGCACCTTTCGTCCATGCTCTGCCTGGAACAATGTCAGGGCCAGTGAGGTGGTGAAGATAAGACCGAGAGAAAATTCCAGAAGGGGTGGGGGAGCTCAGGGCTTCATATGTGTTGGGACCACTTGGCAGGTCACTCCTTCCCACATGAACCTTGCGATCTCTGGGATTTGTTCTAACAGGAAAGGCCGTTTCTTTATATAAGATGGAGTACTACAGGTTTCAGGGACTGCTATCAGGCAAGAAAAGCCCCTGGTGGGTCCTCCGTTTCACACACACACACACGCACGCACGCACGCACGCTGGAAGCCAAAACTCTCTCCTCTGAACTTCCTCTTGGCCTAGGGACTCCCCAAGACTCTTACCCACACAATATCAAATGAACTCCTTTCTCTTAGGCATATAAAAAACATCTGTCCAGTTGGCAGGCTAGGTAAAAACTGGTATCAAAACATTTTCTGGGGGCAATTCTCCCGCTTAACCAGCTAAGGGATCTTGCTTGACACAAGTTAATCTCTGTGCCTCAGTTTCCTTACCGGTAAAATGGAGATAATAAAGAGTACCAACTTCTTATATTTATTGTGGGGACTAAGTGAATGAAAGCACTTAGCATAGTACGTGGGTTACAGAAAGCTCTCTACAAGTATTAATTATTGTGGTTAGCAATTATTCCACCATGTGAGGACAGAGGTGGGTGTGAGAAAACCAGCCGTCAGAGCTCCCTACCAAGGCTCGGATACCACTTCCCTCTCTGAGCTCCAGCAGCTGAGCCTGCAGCCCCCTCAGGATATCACCTAGGTTGGAAACCCCGCCGGGGCAGCCTTCTTCCTGCCCGACCAGGGCTGCTGCTGGCTGCATTGTCCCAGTGGAGTGAGGGTGGGCTTCAAGGAGGCTGGGATTACCCCAAAACCTGGGGACAAAAGTGTGTAGGGACATTTGTCTCCCAAAAGCTTAGTCTGTTTTGAGAGGTAGATAGAGGTCATGCAGGCAGAACCCAGTCTTAGATTCTAGGGCATACATGGGAACTGAGCAATTCTTTCTGCTCTGCATGAAAACACAGCGCCCTCCCCACCCCTGCTGCCATCAGCCTCGCCTTGAATGGCTGTATATTTGTGTGTGTGTTTTGTGTGCATGCATGTGTGGGTGTGGGTGTATGTGTAATTTACATTATTCCATTTAATCCCTTTATTGACAACTCAGCCCCAGTCTCCAATGGTCTCTCTCTACACCAACCTCAGGGGACTTGGGGGTCTAGGAAAACCTGCCCAGGGAGCAAGGAATTCTCTTGAAGGCAAACTCAGCAGCTCCTTTTCTGGGCATACAGGAGGGTTATCGGGCCCTGCTGGATGAAGGCCACCGTATCACTTCATGTCCCCATGGAAGTCATAAGCAGATTTTGCACTCTATTAATCTACATCTGTTTGCATGTCCCTGCTGTCAGTGGCTTCTGTCTAGGGAAGCAGCAAACATTCACTGATAGGAGCGTGGGCTCTGGGGCGGGCCCACCTGGGTGCACCCCAGCTTTACCACTCCTGGCTAAGCGACCCTGGGCCAAGGGTCTTAGCCATTCTGAGCTCAATCTCTGAACCAGGGATGCTGATAAGGGACCGCACCTTGATAGGGTTGCCCGGAGGATTAGCTGTGATGTGGGCAAAGCTGGTCCAGTGCCTGGCACGCACTGGCTTAGCAGGCCTGGAAGCCACTGGATGGTGGTGAACATGGAGAGGATGGTGGAGACATTTGGGTCCCAAGTCTGTGCTTTTCTGTCTCCCTTGTTAAGGTAGGAGTTTCCCCAACAGCTGGCGGTGTCGCTTTCTCCTTTCCCATTCCTTCTGTATCCTCTCCCTGCAGCCTCACTCCCCCTCCCCCTAATAATAGTCCACTTAATAGACCGAGAGAGGCACCCCACACAGCACCCTTTCCAAAGCCACCACCCTGTTGGGCGGTGCCCCCTTGAAAGGGAGGGGGTGGGACTGTCGTTCCCTTTCAGGTTCAGCCCTCCGGGTGCGCCCTCACACCCCCCACCCCGCACCCCACTGCCTCACCCCTACCTCACGTTGTCGTGTTTCTGGATGTAAATCTTATGGAACATCATGTCCTCCTGCTTGGCGTTGATGTCTGCTTTCATCTCCATGGCAACATGGCGGGGAAGGACAGACAACAGGAGCCGCTCCTGGGGAGGGAAGCAAATGCTTTCATCACGGCTCCTGCCACCGGCCTGGCGGTCAGTCCCCTGTCCTCTCCAGGTTGACTCTTCCACACCTGTGACCACACCTGCAGGGCCCTGGAAAACCTCTCAGGGTCCCCCTGAGACTCGTGGGGCTAACACCTGTGTGTGTGTGTCGGAGACACAGGTTGGAGTCATGCCCCCCAGGGCTACCTGGCGCCCTCTCCCTGAGACACTTCTTTGTTGGTGGTGCACGTGGGAAAAGCACTCCTGGTGAACCTAGAGCGCTGAGCACCTAAGTTAGGATCCTGCATGTCACCTAAGAACGTGTATGGCCTTGGACAAATCACCGAACTCATCTGAACCCCAGGTTCCTCATCTGTCAATAGGGATGGGCCGAGGTTGTTGAGAGCATTAAATGAGATCCATTCAATCAGTCATCAAATATTTACTGAGCCCCTGCCGTGTACCAGACATCACACTAGGTGCCAGGAGGTATAACCATGAACTAGGCAGGCCAAGTTCCTTCTTCACAAAGCTCCCAGCCTCATGGGAGTGTGGGGCACTACAGGGCACTGAGCAGGGTACCTGGCCTGGGCTTGGGAGAAGTGGGGCGGTCAGAGAAGGCTTCACAGAGCAGAACGATGAGATGGGGAGGGGGGCTCCATTTCCGCATAGGGGACAGTGGCCCAGGAGAAAAGGAAAGCACCCGAGTTTGAGAAACAGAGGTGTTAAAACCTGTTGAAGATGAAGTAAGAGAGAAGCAGGGAGAGGGGCCAGCGCCACACTGTGGAGGGGAGGGGCCAAGTCAGCCAGTGTTGGGGCCTGGACCTTGCCCCAGCTCTGCCTTCTCCCCCATCCTGCCTCCTCTGAGAGGTCCAGCTGCCTCTGGACCGGGGGGGCCTCCACCTGTGCCCTCCGCAGCCCACTACCCATGCCAGGCTCGCTCTCGGAATTCTTGCATGTGGCCTTTCATCTCGGTTGCCTCCACCCTCCTCACTCTCCTGTCCTTCACTCACCTTCATGGGATGCCGGGCCACCCCCTGTGTGGCCCTAAGACTCTTCTCCCGCACCTGCCTCTTTCCTGGTTCTTCTCCCTCCTCCCGGCCCCACACAGAGCGCACTGCCACCTCTGTCCTCTTTCTGCTCACTCCTGTCCTTTAGGAGTGAGGTTTCCACCAGCACCGCTGCAGCCACCAGGGCTCCAGGGTCTCCAGCTGCCTGCCTGATGTCTGGTCACCACCCCCTGGACCCCATGCCCCAAACCATACTTCCCTTCCCCGGTTTCCATTTCCCAATGGCTTTTCTTTCCAAGTTCCCTGCCTTTGACATGACACGCCCATTCTCCCAATCACCAAGAGGAGAAACTGCTCTCACTTCTCTGAGACTCACTTCTTGTCCCACAGCTGTGGGCCCCGTCCAGCACTGATCAAGTCCTGCTGGCTTGGACACCGCTCCTGGACTTGTCCTTTCTATTCTGTATCTGCCGCCACTGTCCACACGCAGCTCTTACCTGACTGTGGGATTCTGGCCACGCCGTCCGGCCAGATAGCCCCTGCTCAGCCTTCCTCACTGCCTGTATAGCCCCAGCCTCTCTAGTACATGGCCTTTTTCAAGTCACTCCCTGCTCAAAACCGCCAAAGCTTCCCTGGGTCCCACCAGCCACATCAAATGTGGATTCTTCCAGACCCACTGAGCCCACTCTATTTCCCACTGTGAACCAACGCCCTCATGCCAACCACCCACGGCCTGTGCCCAGCCTGCTCCCTGGCACGCTCCCGCCAACCCAGGCCTGGCCGCCATCCTCCTCCCTCTGAAGCCACCTCTGCATCCCAGCCTCAGCCTCTACCAGGTGTAAGTCTCCTTCAAGTCCAGCCTGGATGACCGGGCGGCCTCCGCACTGGTTTCTCTGTCTCCGGGCTTGCTGCCTTTGATCCGTCCTCCACTAAACGCCAGAGAGTGATGTTTCTAAAACACACACCTGACCACATCACTGGCCCACATAAAAACCCTTCTGTGCCGCCCAAAGCCTGCAGGCCCCAGCCTGGCCTCAACGTTTCCACATACTGGCTTCTGCCTACCTCTCCATGCTCCCCTCCCAGGACCCCCTGAATTGAAATCTGCACTCTGCTCCCGATAGAGTGAACCATGGGAAGCGTCCCAAGCTTCTGGCATTTTTTTTTTTTTTGCCTTTGCACATAAGCCCCCAGCTAAAGTGACCATACCTGCAAACCGCTCCTAACACTCCTTCAGATTCACCACTATCCTGGAGGAGGATCCTAGCTCTGGCTGTCAGCACCCCCGCCCCAGCTAGGCCTTCATTTACAGCCCCTGGTCACTCTGCATGTCGGGGTCTGTTAACTTGTCTCCCTTTAGTGTGAGCAATGAGACACCTCCCTGAGGATGGGAGCTGTGTCCAGTTCAGCTCCACAGCTGACAGCTGTATGCTGGAGATGTAAGCTGGTGAGGGATGATGCTCTCTGTGGGTTGGCCTGGTCTCCCAAGGCATCAGTGAAGGCCATCTCATATTTACTGAACTCTCAGTAAACAGTGACTGGTGATAGGAATACAAACTAAAGGACAATGCTGTAAAAATATAGGATGACTAGGAGAAAGTGTGCTACAAATTGTGTAGGTTCATAAGATTTATAACTCCTTCTGGAGCTGAGGGTCAGGAGGGGTGGGCAGAGGGTAGCTGAGGAAATCCCTGTGGATTTTCTGGAATGTCCAGCCTTGCCAGGCTCAGGGCAAATAAATTATAATGCGTTGTAAAATGCTAATTTTACTGGAGAAGGTACAAGGTGCAACATGGAAAGGGAAGGAAGGTATCCTGCTCGCAGGTGAGAGATGCTGGGCCTGGAACTGGGATGAGAGGGGGCGATATTGAGGAATGTAGGGGCTTAGGAGGTTTGTGGGGTGCAGAGGTGAGGTCAGCTTGTTAAGAAGGCAGTGGGGGGACTCAGGGACACTGCCAGGCATGGACTGCATTCAAGAGGCGGGACCAGGAGTACAGGCAGGGCCAAAAGAGTACCTGGGGCAAGCCAGGTCCTGGGCTAGACAGCATGAGCTGGGGACCTGGAGAGACGCGGCACCACAGTAGCAGGCTGGGCGAGAAGTGGGGACAGGGGATGATTGGGGGAGGGCCTAGAAAGACACTGCGGAACTTTATCCCCCTGCTCAGCCCATGTCACTGTAACTCCCCTAGGATGCATCCAGACAGAGTCAGAGATGCCCTCGCATTGTGCAAACTGCTGTGCTCTCAGGGTGGCCACAGCACGCACTTCATGCTGGCCAGGAGAGTGCAGGTGACTACCGCTCTAGATCTAGGCCTTTGTCTCCCCTGTCCCCAGGCTCAGAGGCAGACCTTCCGCGTTTACATCTGCCATCGGGCCTGACAAAGCATGTGGCACAGAGCAGTATTCCACTTATGTTTGGGGCAACACTAACATGAGAAGATAGGGAGGACCTGGTTTGGAGCAGTCTGATCTCTTAAGAGCCATGACTACTATGAGTCCAGGGGGAGCCCCGTCACTCTGCTGACCTGTTCACTCCTCTGGGGTCGCACAGCCCATCCAGGGTCCCTGGCTGGAAGCTATGTAGCACCCCCCCCCAACCCCCATACTCTCTCAGAATTCCCAGACCTCTATCTAGTTCCCACACAGGAGAGGACACAGGGGTCCTGAACCCCGAACAGGACCCTCCCAGGATGCTAGGCAGACAGGAAAGGAGCCCTGACACAGCCTTCAGTCCCCACTCTACCCTTACCCAAGAGAAGCACATAGAGGCAGGTCCCTCTGCCCAAGGCTCACTGGGAGAAGCCTCTCGAGTCTGTGGCCCATTTAAGCAGGCTGCCTCCCAGCCCAGGGGTCCCAGGAGGGTGAGGTTTAGGATGAGACAGGGATGCCTTCCTTCCTCTGAACCAACCCAACCCCAGGACTCAGCACAGAGGAAGTGTCTAGTGTGGGTGTCACAGGGGCTGACAGCTTGGGTGTCCTCCCCTGACCCCCCTCAATCCCAAGTGGAAATGCTGACAGTCTCAGAATCCAACTCATCAGCCCCTGGGGAGAGGTGGAGTGGCCCCTCCTTGCTGTCAGGCCTGGGCTGCTTGGCTTATTTGTAAAACCACAGGGGACACTGGGCGGAGGAGGCAATGAGCAAGTTCAGGGGCAGAACTCTTTTTCCAGAGTCTCTCCTAGAGCTTTCCTACAGAGCCAGAAATGCTGGACTCCCTCTGAGGGAAACATTCCCCCAGGGCTGGGTCCCCACCAGGGAGGTGGGTCTGGCAGCTGCAGGGAGTGCAGCTGCTGGAGAGGCAGCTCTTGGGTCTGTTCCCTGCCAGCCGTGCAGAGGCAGGAGGGTCTCACTCACCTGCTGCTGGTTCTCCCGCTGGGAGTGAAGTCGCGCCTGGATGCACTCCCGGGTCTCCTGGAAGGCCTGTCTCTGGGAGACTTCGGCCGGGTAGTGGGTGCAGACACCCACGATGTTAGTGCAGGAAAAAATGAGGACATTGGAGACAAGCTGTGGAAGGAGAGATGAGGACATCAGTCACTGAAGTCCCAACCCGGACCCTTCCAAGCCCAAAGCTTGGCACCCCCAGCCACCATCTTAGCAAACACACACCTAGCTGCCAGCAAACAAATGCCAAGGAATACTGGGAGTAGCCAAGCAGGACTGGTCAGGCTCTCTGGTGTCCTCAAAGACCGAAGCCTGGATGGCCTGTGATGGGGTATGACCCTGTAGACACCAAGTCAGTGAATAATCACATTGAATGTGTCCATAGTACCGAAGATTAAAAGATTAGGTGTACTGATGATGTTGTGATCCACTGAGTATATGCTGCGGGTGGCAGAAGCCCTGCAAGGAAGGTCCCGTCAAGGTGGCAGGATTTCATTTTAGGAAAGTGTAACAGAGTCCAGCATAGGACAGAGGGCTGCCCTTTTGCAGAGAAGCCTGAGTTTATTATTCCCTAGGGATCTGCTCCAACAAGCACTGACTGGCTAACGATGAGATCCCCAGCACTGTGCTAAGTCCCCTAGGGAATGAGAGAAGGATAAGGTCCCTGGCCAGTAGCGATCAGTGTCCACAGCGGGTCTCATCTCCTCTTTCTAGGCGTCCATGCCTTCTCTGCACCAGCACCAAGGCCCCCCGACAACCCCACCACACCAGCTGGCGTGCGTCCACCACCACCCCCTCCTCCTCACTGGTGCCCGTCTCCATGCTGACCGGGATGGGCACATGGAAAAATACCACTGCCCCTCAAGTCGCAGAGACGAGGTTAGAATTCTTTTGAAAGAAATATTTACTGAAAAGCTAAGGGAAAACAAAACACAACACAACTCACAAAAGCAAGTTTACATAGCACATTGCAGATACTGACAATGGTGCTGTTTAGCCAAAATTTCTCTTGGCAGGTACAGCCTCCTGGGGTATCTCGGTACATTGATCCTGGTCCTACCCTCGCCACAGGCCACACAGGACAGAAGCCACATAAATATGCTCAGGCTTCTAAGCCTCAATCACTCCCTCCGAAAGCTAAATTCTTCGTCCCAACCGCAGAAAGAGAGCTCAGGCGGGCCCCTGCACCTTGCACTACGGCTCCTCTGGTGCTCGGGAGCCGTGCACTGGTCCCTAGTCTTCGTGTACACATTTGGATCTCAAAAGCCTTCCTCGGTGATGTCAGCCGCCTGGAGTGATCCAGCGGACAGCTCCCACATTCTTCTTCCAGGGGCCTCTTTGTCTCTAGGACCTAGAAGTCCTCCCTTGACGCACATCTATGTTCTTCCCCGGACCCCAGCTCTGGGGTGGTCCTGCCCATGCCGGGTCCTCAGCCAGCCTAGGCCTGGAGGCCATGTGGGCTCCATGAGGGATGTGGTGCCATCTTTCCCTGGAGACACCCTATACTGTGTCTGTCCCAGTCCATGAACAGAAAGAGACTTTCTCTTTCCCATCTCAAAGCCTTGCTCTCTCCTTAGCTACACAATAAATCCTGGTTTTCTAGCTGAAGGCCATCTCCCAGATACCTCCCGGGTGTGCCTTCAGGGAAGGGGCAAACTCAGGTTACCAGCTCCACCAACTCTGCTGATGACTCGCAGCTCCCACAACCCCCTCCCCAACCCCATCTACCCCAGAATCCTACCATTGTCATGTTATGTAAACACACGGCAGAGAAAAACCCAACCTATTTATTACAAGGAAAGAAGACTCCTGCTCTACAGAAGCTAACAATCTAATTGAGGAGATAAATAGTCAAGGTTGACGGAGAACTGGCAACAGGAAGCAGAAACGGACACACACCAAGCAGGAAGGCACGTGGGGGGTGTGGGGGCATTGAGAGGAGACCTCTGGGCAGGCCTGGGTGAGAGGCATGTTTGGTGAGGCTGACAGGCATGGGGAAGGGCCTCCCTGGGGAAGAGTGTCCAGGAAGCTCAGGCTTATTAGGTACTCGGGGTCCTTGAATAAATAACCCAAGCGCTCTGATGCTGAGGGGAAGTCAACAGAGAGAACATGGGTCTGGAAAGGCAGGCTGGAGCCAGACTGGAGAGGCATCTGAAATTCAGGCTGAGAAGCCCTGGCACAATCCTTACACAAAGGACCATTGAACCAAAGAATAGCATGATGCTGGAGGGAGAAGATTGTTTTTGTTTTTTGTTTTATTTTACTTTATTTTATTTTATTTAGGTTTGGGGTAGGCTGTATATTTCTCCCCCCCTAGAATGGGTAGGGGACCGTTTTTTGTGGGGGTTTTTAACCAAGATTTCTTCAGCTCAGCCAGCAGGTCATCTCTCTAGTCCGTGTTCCCTCCCTCATGAAAAATGACTAAGAAATCACCGTCTTCTTACTGTGTTCACTGGGATTTGCCTACCACTTAGCTATCATTACCATTTGGGTATATTTGCGAAGATAACATGAACAGTAAAATTTTTAAAAATACTAAAAAGAAAAGAATAGCATGATGAGCACACAGCTTCGGGAAGATTCATCATGGACGAGAGTAGCGCAAGGGCTGGGCGACAGGCCAGGAGGCTGCTGCAGAAGCCCAAAGTACGAGGGAACAGAGACCCCATGAGGCTGGGGGAACAGGCAAGGCAGAGCTGACTCAGAAGAAAGGGCCTCTAAGACCAGGGAAGAGACGGTCCAGGAGAAAAATTGACCGTATGGACTGTAGTATCAACCACTGCCGTGACTATGAAAGAAGACCCTAAGGACATCTCTGGAAGTCACTGGGGACCACTGGAGAAGGGTAAGGAGAGAGAATGAGACGAGGAGGTGAAGGCTGAGGTGCAGGCTACAGAGAACTCTGAAGAATGTTCTAGCTAGGAGATACCTATTGAAAGCAGAGAAGAAGGTGTCAGATGATA
>NW_017731358.1:6136041-6141873 GCF_001890085.2 Hipposideros armiger | reverse complement strand
GGCAGTGGGTTGCCATGGGCTACCGTATGTAGCCAGCAGCCAGCGTGAGCGGCCAGCAGCCGCAGTGAGCGGCCATAACTAGACTGAAGAGCAAAAGGACAGCAACTTGTCTGTTCCCCTTCCCCCAATTCCCCAGCGCTGTTCCCATCCCCCAATGCCCCAATAAAAATCTTTAAAAAAAAAAGAAAAAAGGCATGTTGGCACGTTCCTTATATACTGCACCAGGCTCAATTAGGGGTTAAATGGCTTTTTAAAATACTACAAATTTTAAACTTTTTTTTTTTTAATCATAGTGATGGCTCTTTAAAATTTTTCCTTTACAAAGAACAAAGACAGCTTGCTGTATGCTTTTTTGGTGACCAAAGCCCTATTATCTCTACTTGGGGATTTTGAGATGAGGTCTTCTTTCATGGAGATGGCTGGTCCATCTTCATGGCTCTAGACAAACAGGACCAGGCTCTCTGCTCTCTTCATTCCTACTAGGGTCCTGCCCAGATGACACCCGCCCCCTCCTCTCCATCCAGCTACCATCTAGCTGCTAGGGGCTTGTCAATCTCTCCTGCTCTAGAATCCTCTATGCACACTATCCTTTATGGCCGAGATCCTCATATCTTCCTCTTCAACAGCCCGCATGACTTCCTCTTACCAGTAAGATAAAGCCCAAACTCCTGCTCTGGGGCTAAGAATCTACAATTCTTCCCATAGGTCACATTCCCCTTCTCATGGCCAACCCCAAACATACGGGCTATTCACTGCCTCTGGAAAACACCAACCTACAATATGATTCTATGTTTATTTAATATAATTTTACTGTTACTAAAACCAGAGCACGAAATATTAAATCAGTGATTAGCATATGCTTAATACATTTTTACAAAGGACAAAACAGACTAAAAGGTAAAGAAAGACACGTATTTAGGATCGATTGGGTACAGCCGTTCACAGTCTCCAGAACACTTGCACATGTCACATTTCATGGCATCCTTACCACATCCTTGTAAGGTAAGCAAGTTGGGTGGTCTCACCCTCCCTTTTGCTGATGAGGAAACTGAGGCTCGAGATAGGAGCCCTGTTCCCGATTACACAGCAAGGCAGTGGCAGAACTAAAATCACAGAGTCTCATTTTCAGTTGAGAGCCCATCCTACTCTACTCTACCAAGCTGTTATTTATCCCAACTTAATTTAGGTCCACTTTTTTTTTCTTCTATTTAATAAAGAAATACTCAGCTTTCTGTGACCCTCATCCCAGCTGCCCCAGGCCTTCTTCATAGATCCGGGCCACATACAATGCTGCGGACTCGGACCTGCTCCCAATCACTGCCTCCAAACTTGCTCTCTCCAAGGAACTCACCACTGGGTGAGCAGGTCCATCGCCTGTCTCGTGTGTGAGGGCAAGCCTTACTCCAGTATAGCTTCCCTTAATTATCTTTTCTTTGATATACCATAAAACTCACGCTTTTATACAATTTAGTAATTTTTAGTGTATTTTCAGGATTGTACAGCCTTCACCACTACCTAATTACAGAACATTTTCAACATCCCAAAAAGAAACCCCACAACCATTAATCACTGCTGATTTCCCACTTCCATCCCTACCCCCAAACTCCTGTCAACCATTAATTTGCTTTCTATCTCAATGGATTTGCCTGTCCAGGACATTTTGTATAAATGGAATCATACAATAGGTAGCCTTCTGTGTCAAGCTATTTTCACTTTGGCATAATATTTTCAAGATTCATCTCTGTTGTAGCACGTATCAGTACTTCATTCCTTTTAATGGCCAAATAATATTCCATAGTATGGACACATCACACTTTGTTTATCCATTCATCAGTTATGGACATTTGGGTTGTGTCCACTTTTTGGCTATGGTGAACAATGTTGCTATGAACATTCATGTGCGAGTTCTTACATAGAGGTATGTTTTCAGTTTTCTTGGAGTAGAAATGCTAGATGTTATAGACTGAATGTTTGTGTCCTCTTCCCCCCATTCATATATTAAAATCCTAACTCCTAATGTGATGGCATTAGGAGGCAGGGCTTTGGAAAGGTGATTAGGTCTTGAGGCTGGAGCCCTTATGAATTGGATTAGTACTCTTATTAAAAGAAATCTAACTCTCTAACTCTCTTCTATTAGTGTGAAGACGGCCGTCTATGATCCAGGAAATGGGCCCTCACCAGACACAGAATCTAATCTGCTGGTGCCTTGAACTTGGGACTTTCCAGCATCCTGAACTGTGAGAAATACACATTTACTGTTTAAGCCACCCAGTCTATGGTATTTTGTTATAGCATCCTGAATGGTCTAAGACACTGGGTCATATGGTAACTCTAAATTAAACATTTTGAGGAACTGCCCAGCTGTTTCCCAAAGTGGCTGCACCATTTCATATTCAAACTGGCAATGTATGAGGGTTCTGGTTCTCCACACCCTCCCCAACACTTGCTTTTTAAAAAAATTTTATTGGGAACAGCATGTTTTTCCAGGACCCATCAGCTCCAAGTCAAGTAGTTGTTTCAATCTAGTTGTGGAGGGCACAGCTCAGTGGCCCATGTGGGGATCGAAACCAGCAACCTTGGCATTATGAGCACTGTGCTCTAGCCAACTGAGCTAACTGGCTGCCCCCCAACACTGGCTTTTGTTTGTCTTTTTTATTATAGTCATCTTAGTGGGAGTGAGGTGGTATCTCATTGTAGTTTTGATTGCCTTAAATTTTGAAGCAAACAGTGACAATAACAAGTGTGATAGTTTATTCTGTAACTTGAACAGCTGTGCCTTTAGAAAGAAATGGCCATACTGTACACTTTATTTTTCTCATCTTTGGTTACTAATTCCTAGGAAGACACTAAACCTTGTGTATGCATCCAGAAGAGACACAACAGCACTTACTTGAACAGGGTATTCTTTTAATTCACTCAACAAACAGAGCACTGTCCTGGGAGTCTGGGCAACCCTGGCCCTGGCCACCTCGTTGTCCTCCAGGACTCCAAGTCTGGTGGCAGGGTCAGACATATGCACAGAAGCAGCTAAGAGAACACAAACTCTACAGTCTTTGTAGTCTTTCACCCCAAGTTAGTCCCACAAACACTCAATTTGCAAAAACTACGGCAGAGAGAATATTCTTAATATATGAAGTGTTTTATAAGTTGATAAGAAATAAATCAAATTTAACAGAAAAATGCGTAATGTAGATGAACAAGCTATTCAAAGAAGTAAAACTACAAATGACTTACGAACACATGACATGAAAAAATGTGAACCCTCACACTAGTAAGCAAAGCAATACAAATGAAAACAATATTTTGCCTATTAAACTAGCAAAGCTTCTTTTTTTCATGGTAATGATGTTGGCAAGAATGCAACAGAACAGGCACCCTCCTACACCATCAGTGGGAATGTGAACTGGTACAACCCTTCGGGGAAGCAATTTAGTACTATGTATGAAGAGCCTTGAAAATGCTCATCCTCTGACCCAGTAAGTCAGTCCCCTCCCAGGAATCTGTGCTATAGAAACTCAGTTGCTTGGGCAAGGCTTTATATCCAAGAGTGACTAGAAAATTATAAATGAGGAACAGCTAAATGTTGAACAACTGGAAGAGAGTTCAATAAATTATGGGGCTTCAGTACCCTGGAATATGTCGAGGCCTTTAAAATGTTTTAGTTGAATAAGATTTAATATCATGAGGAGTTTCTCAAAATATGTCAAGTGGGGAGAAAAGAGAATATGGAATTGCATATTCAGCATGATTCCGTGTGTGTGTGTGTGTGTGTGTGTGTGTGTGTGTGTGTGTGTGTGTGTGTNCAGCTGGACAAAGACAGTCTTTCCTCTCTCTGAGGCCAGGAAGAGGGGCCAGTCTATTTTGAGACATGACCCCCAGGTAATTATCAGCTGGCCGCTCCTGCATCTCAGTGCTAATCCTCCTGGCCTCCCCTGCTGTAATCTGACTCCTCCTGCTGCCAAAAGGCCAATAGCAACAGACAGCGCAAATCCAGGTAAAATGATGCCCTGTAACCCAATAGGGGTCCAAACGGCTTTGCTAAGCTTAGTATGCCTCTCATTTACTAAACACAAAATGGAGTGAGCGAGAAGAGGGGTCCTGGGCAATGCTGTTGGGAAGGGTGATTTCAGCAAATTGGACCTAAGAGTGAAAAAGTAAGAGATTAGTATGTCAAACCCACACACGCCCACCCACACACCCCACCCACCAAAACAGCAGGAATCTGGGCATCAGGTCTTAATAGATGCTACGGCCCTGGGCCCTGTGCAGACACGAATGCTATGAATGGAGGAGAGGCATCAGTGAAACGTGATGGAATTCTGCTCAGCCTTCTGGAAGGCATCTGTAGCTTAAAAATGATCTCACACCTTGGGCACAAGGATCCAAAGGCGGACCCGTTCTCTTCTCCACTAAAAACAATGATCAATTATTGAGCCCCTTCCTATGCCCCACGGAGGAAAAGTATATATCCTGTCCTTATGTAAAAGACTTGATTATTAAATAATAACAGGTATCATTCCCAACAGCAGGTAAACAAGGCCTAATTAAGGGTTTGTTGGTTTTCCCTGCCGACCCCATGGGACCTATCTAAGCCCATGGAACGTGTGTAAGAGAAGGGATACCTACATTACACCAAATGGGGTAACGGGAGACCCCACAGTACAACCAACCTCAGCCCTAGGACTGCCTCAGCATCTGCTTTTGAAACAAGCCCTGCAGATGGTTTGGGTCCAAGTCATCCCAGGACCACACTAGGAGAAACCTCGATAGAGGGGAATGTTTGGGATTCTGGTCTCTGAGTGGAAACCCAGGGGAGATGCCTATAAATATTTACCACTCCGGCTGGCATTTCTAAAACCCCAGCACTTCAGAAACTCAATCTCTGGCTGCCTGCAGGCTGCAGGTTTGATTTGGCCACGAGTGAAATTATGGTGCTCAGTTTGCACAATGTCTCCCCCACAAAGGCTGAAAGAAATCCCAGCAGCCGGCCTTGGGCAGGGCAATTGTTGCTACCTTTCCTCTGAGTTTTCAAGGGGCTCCACGGCCCCCTGACTTAGGCTTGCTCCTCGGCAATCCTGAGAACGGAGTAAGGCAAAGAGGAGTGAGGAATGAATGGGTTTGAAATAGAAGGAAATGACTTTAGGAAGACCCTCATGCAATTTGCTACTTTGCATGGCTTCTGCTCTGGACCAGTCAGCTGGCCCCTCGCAGTGAGGCTCACAGTGTGTGCCTGATGGTGGTGGTGCCGAGATGGTGGGGAGGGAGTCAGAATTCCTCAGAAAGCCAGGTTTAGTGATGGGGGAACACGGTGTTCAGTTAAATTTGAATTTTAGATAAACAATGAATAATTTTTTTTTTTTTTAGTGTAAGTATGTACCGTGCAATATTTGGGACATACTTATACTGAAAAATTATTCATTGTTTATCTGAAATTCAAATTTAGCTGGGCGACAGTGTTTTCCCTGGCAGCCCCACCAGGGAACCTTTTCAAACCTGGCCTCCCCCCAGCGCTGACAACCCTCTCCCCTTGGCAGAGCCCCAGCACACTACGTGACCCAGCTCCCACTCCACCCGCCTCCCTCTGCTCCACTCTCCGTGGCTCCTGCATCACAGCGCTCTCCCTTCACATCGGAGTCTGAAATCACCTCAAGTCGGTGCAAGTCAAAGCTGGGATCTGATTTTCCAAATCCACCCCCCTGGCCACAGGGGTTAGACCACCTCAGGGTCCCTGGGGGCTCCCACCCCTCTGCCTATTAGGAAGGGGGAGGAGGTCCTCTTCTGCAGGTGTGACCTGGGCCTCAAGCCCTAAAGACAGGCACAGCCTCTCCTAGT
>NW_017731358.1:6125013-6131311 GCF_001890085.2 Hipposideros armiger | reverse complement strand
GTGTGTGTGTGTGTGTGTGTGTGTGTGTGTGTGTGTGTGTGTGTGTGTGTAGTGGTAGAATGTCTGTCAGTAATGGGATTTTAAGGTGTGTTTTTTTCCTTTTTCCTTTAGAGCATTGAATACTTTCCAACTTTTCTATCATATGTATTACTCTTAAAATAGAATAACGATAAATTTGTATTTTAAAAAAGAAAAAATGTACATACTTTTACTCTGAGCGTGGCAGGCTGAAGCAACTTCTCGCTAATAGAAGAGCTAAAGTGAGAATTCAGATGCCTGCAAAACCAGGCAGAATAAGTTAAACGGGAAAAACGTTCAAACGAGAAAAAGAAGCCATGTCTGGGCAGTGGGGACTGGGAAGGCTTCGTGCAGAAGTGTCTGGAGATGGAACATGCAGCCTGGACAGGATCAGGGCAGCCAGTATTACAGTGGAGGGGCACCCAGGTGGCAGACAGAACACAGGGGTGCGGGGAGAAGAGCACAAGGCTGCCCAGGGAACACCAAGAAGCGGATGCTGACTGGCACAGAGCAACAAGGGGAACAGGCCAGAGATGAGGAGGGGCTCCTGGCTGGATCGCAAAGAACATCCATGTCAGGGAAAGAAGCTAGCCCCGGACCCGGAGGCAGTAACAACGCTTGGTGACTGCATTTCCAAAAGTAAAAAATGTATTAACTTTTAATGTACAAAACATGCATTCATTAATTTCAAAATCATAGAAAAAAATCAATTTACCACCCAAAGACAGCTAGTGTTAACTGGTTTCTTTCTTCCGTTCTTTCTTTTTTCTTTTTCTTTTTCTTTCCTTCCTTCCTTCCTTCCTTTCCCCCTTACTCCCTCCTCTCTCTCTCTCTCTCTCTCTCTCAATCTACTCAGTTTTTTGTTTTTGCTTTCATAAAGCTGTGATCTTACTGTTTATGTAATTTGGTATCTTGCTTTTTTCACTTAACGTTATAACATAAGTATGTTCCCCAGTTATTATAACTTCTAATGCTGCAGGCTTTCAACAGGGGAATGTGATCAGAGCTGCACTTTGGGAAGATTAATGTGACAGCTGGGAAGGAGGCAGAGAAGAGGAAGGTGCTAGAGGTAGACAGACCAAATGAGAGCGGGGGAATAGCACCAATAAGCAGCACTGGAGCCTGAGGGAGAGCCTGGGGGCCCTGCAAGGGGGAAGGGGAGCGGTGTTTGGGATGTCCCAAGCCAGGCATCTAACAGGAGTGAGTCTCTAGCTAGGGGAAGGGAAGGGCTTTGGTTCTTAACCCACTCAGGGAAGTCCAGGGGAGGGGCTGGTCGGGGGTGAGAGGCAGGAGTAAGGCACAACATGCCATAAAAGCTAAATGAGAGGGAGAAATTCAAGGCAGAGCTCGACAGCCAATGGTCAGGTGCTGTGGAAGAGCCTGAAAAGATACACATGAATCCAAGGTTGTCAGGGGCCCCACAGGTGACCTCTCAGAGAGATTAGGGAGAAGAGGAGTCCAGACTGCATGGGGTTCAGGCAGGGGCGGTGAAAGGGACAGTGAATGAAGGTGACACTTTCTCAAGATGCTTGGGAGAAACCGTGGGTTACAGCTTGAATGGACACGGCATGGGGTGGAGGGAAAGGCAGGCAAACTTGATTTATCCAAAGGCAGAGGGAGGAGAGCACTAAAGAGGCCAAGGAGAACAGAGCTCCAATGAACGGCAGGACGGTGCTGTCCAAGATGGCAGCCATCAGCCGTGTGTGCTGTGAGCACATGAAATGTGGCGAGTCTGCACTGAGATGTGCTCTAAGTGCAAAATGCACATCGGAGTTAGAAATAACTTTTTATATTAATTCCATGCTGACATGACATTCTGGATATATTATATTGGGTGAAATAAAATACATTGTGAAAATTAATTTCACCCATGGTTATTTCTTGTTTTTTTTTGTTTTTTACTTTTTTTGGCTACTGGAAAAGTTAAAATTATGTATGTGGCTCTCATTATATTTCTGTTGGACAGCACAGCTATAGAACAAAGGGGAGGCAAAGCAGGAGGGACTCGGAGCACGGTGGACAAGAGACAGACCACAGGCTGATGTTCAAAACGTCAAGCTGGTGTTTTGAAATACTCGGCCATCGGTGAATCGACACAGAGCCCCACCTTTGGGCCACAGAGAGACTGGCCTCCCTCCTGGCCCTTGATGGGGGGTCATTTCCCAAAGACTCAAATTCATTCATCTGCCAGGCTCAGAGTCGACTTGGGATGACGCAACCCGAAGGCAGCCACTCCCCTGGCTTGCGGGAGCATGGAGTGTGGAGGAAGAAGAGGGAAGGAGGTGTTGGGGGGCTGAGGCTGAAACACAAGATTCCAAGAGGGGAGAAGGTCTCGGATGGAGCTCAGGTGTAGACTGAGATATTAGGCCTGTGTAGAGAGCATGTCAACTTCTCCAGCACATCATGGACATTGGGGGATTCAGAAAAGCATATGAATTTAAAACCACAGGGGGATGGCCGAATGGCTCAGTTGGTTTAGAGCGCGAGCTCTGAGCAAAAGGGTCGCCAGTTTGATTCCCACATGGGCCACTGTGCTGTGCCCGAGCTGAGCTGCAGCTGAGCTGCCTACAGGTGGCAGGATGGCTCAGCTGGTGAGAGCACATGCTCCTAACAACAAGATTGCTGGTTAGTCTCCCGCATGGGATGGTGGGCCACGCCCACCCGCAACTAAGATTGAACAGGGCATCTTAAGCTGAGCTGCTGTGAGCTGCCGATGGACGGCTGGATGGCGAATGGACTTGGAGCTGAGCTAGCTGCACCCTCCACAACTAAGATTGAAGGGCAACAACTTGGCTGTTCCCTTTCCCCAATTCCCCAACACTGTTCGCCTTCCCCGATTCCCCAATAACATCTTAAAAAAGAAAACCACAGGAAGAAGAGCAGACCAAGAGCAAGAAATGAATGTATGGAGGCAGCACAGCGTAGAGGAAGAAAGGACTGCGCATTTATGAGGCTAAATTCTCATCTTGGATCTGCAAAACCAACAAAGGAAGAAAGAGTCCGGTGGCTCTTGGCAAGTCACTTTTCCTCTGTGGACCTTGGCTTCCTTATCCGTAAAACTGGAAAGGCAAGAGGTGATGGCCAAGATCTTTGGCACTTGAGACACCCCATGGAATGGCCATGTCCTGGGTCTTTGGCTGCTTAGGCAGGACAATTGTCTCGAGCATACTACTATGAGTGGAGACATCATTTACAGGATTTTCTGAGAAATCCCTGATTTCAAATATTCTGCCTCCTGTTCTCCTGAAACGCAATGAAATGCTCAGCATATACGCTGTAACTTTAACACAGATGGTCACACCTGGAAGTCATAGAAAAGTCTTCCGTCTGACCCAAAAGGATCCGTAGGGAATCCCAGAGGAAGCTGGAGTCCTTCAGAATCTATGCCAAGCAACGCCCCCTCCCCCACCCCACCACCTTCCAAGGTTTGGGAACCATGCATACAAAGCAGAATGGAAATGCAGATACGTTCCCACACAAACCAAGGACACAGTTGGGATAGAGGGGACGGGGGTGACGGAGAGGCTAGCTCCGTGAGAGAACCTTGGAAAGGCTCTCTAGAGAAGCTGGATGGTGGCGGGCCCACCCATAAACTGCTTCTCATGCAGTTCCCTGACCTCTGAGGTAAGGAAGAGTTTGCTTTGTGGCCTATCAAGAAGTTTTGTGGGCTAGAAGTTTATTTATAATCTGAGTGCAAATGAAGTTTCTCTCCTCCAAAAATCTCATCTTGGAGAACAATTATCCAGCCTCCCCTCGCCCCAAGTCCCCCCACCCTCAGCTTCCTCCTCCCCCTTCCAGGAAAGTCAGACAAGCTTTCATTGTTCTAGGTGAGCAGTGGTGACAGCTGAGGATGATGCGGGCTGTGTAGGTGGAGAGAAGGGGCTGACAAAATGCTGGAATCGCATTCACGGAGAGGGAAAAGAGCACCCCCCTCCACCACCGAGTTCTGGTTCTCACCTCACACAGGTGAAGTGCGGCTCTCCGCGTGCCTTCCCCACCCACTAACCTTCACCCACCCCCACCGCCTCCCTCCCTCTCATCCTCACCTCCAGGGCCCATTTTTAGGGCTGCTGAATTTGGAAGGAAAAAAGAAACTCTAAAGGAAAAGTGAACTTGCCACCAAGTCGCTTACCTAATACAAAGTTTAATCGCAAATGATCCTCCCTGCACACCCCTAACCCCCTAGAAACACACTCTCAGCTTAAGGTCCAGCTGGCGAGCTGTGTAAATTACCGTGGCACCATCTCTCACCCTATGCCTTTGGAGGATAAAATGGAGATTGATCTTTTTATTAAAAAATATTTTTTAAAAGGCTGTGGCAGAGACTGTCAGTTGTCCACCTAAATTCATTCTCGCCATCTTTCCAAACAACACATAGTAGCTGGGCACATGGCTACAGAGCCAAGGTATTTCTCAGCCAACCTTGCCGTTGGGCGCAGTCATGTGACTATGCTCACGCCAAAGGGGTGTGAAGAGAAGAGATGTGTGCAATGTCCACATCTTTCTCCCTTCCCATCCTCAGATAAGCCCCTTGCCCTACCTGGACCAGCACCTTTTTTCACTTTCTTCTGCAGCATGTATAGGTCCCAAACTCAGCTTTGACCATACAGAGGAGGCTAATGTCCTTGGGGCTGGTGCAGCAACCCCATGGAACTGGACCAGGTCACTTCAGGACTATTACCTGAGAGAGGAATAAACGCTCCTTTCCTTAAAGTCACTGTATCTCGGTCTCTCTTTGTTATGCAGCTTAGCCTATACCCTAACTAATATCCCTGCAAACAGCAGAGCTTTCTACATCTGAGCCTCCCATGGCAGCCTGTTCCTCCTCGCGCATCATTTGCTCCAGTGCAGAAGGGAGCGAGCACAACACACGGAACACACAAGGTGAGGGAAGGCAGGATGGGGTTGGAGGTGTGAAAATAGGAAGGCCACTTCAAAAACAGCTGAAGGTTTCTGAGGCAGTGGTCCTGACAAGAGCTGGGCCTGAGCCCAGAAACCAGACGAGAGACAAAGCAGACAGATTGGCTGGATTCTCGAGGACGGAAGGAAGTACAGTGGCCACACTCCACAAGCTGGGAAACGGGGGCCCAGAGGAAAGGAGGAGAGGGCTCTGCATTATCTCAAGGAGACGAAGCATAACGTGGGGCGAGAGCACGGGATCTGCAGTCAGAAGGCCCGCGTGCAGGGCCCAGCTCAGTTACTTTATTAGCTGAGTGGTGTGGCCTGAGTAACTTCACCTTAGTAAGTCTCAGGTTCTTCTATAAAATAGGGACGATACTATCTACTCTGCAAGGACGGTTGATAAATTAAATAGGGCAATGATATAAAATGTCAGAAAAGCAATTATTCTTCCACCGCTTATCTAGGTTTAGATATACTGAAAGCAAGACACCGAGAAGCCCAACCAATCAATCTATCCCCAATCCCCGAGGAAAGTGGGAAGGATCACAACATCGATCGGTATGTGCCAAGTGGTGGGTGCCTGTCCCAGAGCATTTCCCAGGAAAAGTGACACATGACCAGACACACAGGGTTCTAGTCTGGAGCCCCGGGGTACTGTGCACACCAGGCTTGGAGGACCGGGCAAGGGCCGGGGGTGAGGCTGCTGCTCCCACGCCCCTGTGAGCAGCATGCCAGGGGCTCTCCCCGTAAGGGGCAGAGGCCCCCAAAGGTGGCAGCCACCCTGCTGGAGAAGCGTGCTCCTCTTCTCTGTCCCGTGGCCTCTGCAGGCTCTTGCCTGAGACAACAGGCCTTCACCGGAGAGTCCACATGCCCTTTACCTAAAGGCAGGGAATTGAGAAGCATTTGGGGACCTTCTGTCTTGCAAGTGAAAGGGAAGATCAAAGTTTCTCAGAGGCTGCCAGCAAGCCACCAGGTCCGGGGCCGGCACAGGCATCTGAACCTTTGTGTCCTGTCTGATGGTCCCTCAGCAGTTCCAGACAGCGAAGTGCAAGAAAGCAGTAGGTGCCTGAGTGCCCTGCCTTAGGAGTAGCGGCTCCTAGGCCAGATCTCGGGGGAGAGTGAAGGCTTTTCAGAGGGCGGGGCAGCAAAGTCCCTGAGGTTGGTAGTGAGACTAGGAGGAGGACTTGGGGCTCCCTGCCCAGCAGCTCCACTCTTGTCCTTGGGCTCTTTTTCCTGCTTCTCTTTTACAATTCAAGTTCCTTTCTTCAAAAAATTATTTGAGGGCCAGCTGAGTGGTGCGATGGTTAAGAGCTGGCTTGGGATGCCAGAGGGCCCCGGTTCGGATCCCACATATGAGGGCCAGTGACACTGCCCTCCA
>NW_017731358.1:6102252-6124808 GCF_001890085.2 Hipposideros armiger | reverse complement strand
CTGATCTGCCTCACCCGGGAAGAGCGCAATGATGGTGCCAACTTGGGCCAGTGAAGCAACGTCCTCCACAACTAGACCGAAGAACAAAAGGACAGCAACTTGTCTGTTCCCCTTTCCCCAATTCCCCAGTGCTGTTCCCATCCCCCCAATTCCCCAATAAAAATCTTAAAAAAAAATTATTTGAGTTGGTGGAGGAAAGTGAACTCAAAGTCAGCCCTCTCCTGGGCCCAGAGACTGTCCAAGCCCCAGCACCACCCACTGATAAGCCCATCACACAGACCTCCACCCGACAGGCCAGAAGCCCTTGTCTTCTCCTGAAAGCTGAGCTCCCATGCCAGCCCAGTGCCTCTTCTCTCGCCTCAGTTTACCCCCAGGCTCCCTGCTAGAACACCCACTCCTCTTGGTTCCAGTTCTCACACCCACACCCACCTCAGCCCCACTGTGGTGGGTCCTCTTCACTCTCCCCAAAACTCAGGAGCAGCGGTTCTGCTCTGACCCCCAGAACCCAGACAGGAAGGGCATTTCCCAGAACCACTAGGATCCAGGGAAGCATCGCAATGCCCTGTGGGGCAGGATATCAACCCTGAATGGTACCCCCATTTTGAGAGCGCCCAGGTGAGAGGCACCAGCTGACTCCTTTCTCCTCCCCATCGAGAGGAAGCCGGGTCTCCCCTCGGACTCAGAGGTGGATAGGAGGAGCCCAAGCCATGAACACCAGATGCTCTCCGTTTCCCGGCCACGTGCATGTGCCTAGAATGGCAGAGCGTGAGGACGTGAGAGGAGACGAACACAGCAGCCAGCCTCCTCACCAGCAAAACCACTGCCCCACACAAGCAGCGAGGGCCGGAAGGCCCACTGGGCCCATGGCTGCAACGGGACCACTCCTACCAGCCCGCTGTGGTTCAAGGTCTGCACCAATGGAGCTGCTGTGGGAAGGATGGTAGGGCGTGTCCTTTGTAGTCCCCTATCCGAAGCAAAAGGTTGCTCCTCTAATAAGTCGGCTTTGCAATGGTTGTCAACTGGGCTTTCTTAAAGAGGGCCACAGCGACAGCAGAAAGCGGAGCCTGGCAAAGCCACCTTGGACCCCAGGCAACCTGAACTGTGACAAGCAGAGGAGAGGGCAGAGGTGCTCGGAAAGGCGGGCACAGCAGCACTCAGCCACAGGTTCTCTCCTGGGCAGCGAAGGTCCTCACCCACTCTGGGAATTCGCCACAGCAAACCACTACCCAGAGTCAGCCAGGTGGCTCTCTGGGCACAGGGACCGTGTCTCACGGATCCTCGGCATTCGCGTGGTGCCTGGCACTCGGCAGGTACTAGATAAACATTCAGTAAGCAGGAGAATGGGCAAACACGTCAAGGAATGATTGGCTCATCCTAACCACAGCCATTTCCAGGCAGCTGATATGTACACAAGGAATACAGGCTGATCTGACCTCCGCATGAGCCCAAAACAATTAAGAGAGGAAGTCTGCTACAAATCATCCAGTGCATTCCAAACTATCAAATGCATTTAGAAATCCTCTGCTGTTTGGTATTATCCATGCTGCGGGCTCCCTTGCTTAATGCAGCTAAATGGACTGACTGACACCCAGAGCGATGGAACTCTCTCTCGGAGTCGACCAGTCTACACTGGGCTGCTCCAGGAGCCAGAACAGGACTGGGAGAATGAGGGCTGAGGGAGGGTCAAATCCCCCTCCCCCCAGACCACCATCTCATAGCAGTGACCCCCTGCCCTTGCAGGGCCCTGGGGAGTGGGGACAGAGGTCCTTGTGAGCGCCTCAAGTGCTAGCACAAGGCACCTAAACTAAATTGCCCTTGTCAAAACAAACCCTCTGCATGCACTCCCAGGGCCAGTCCCGGCTTTCATCACTGACACTCACTGTGGAATTTGGCCGCAAGGCCAGGAGCCCCCAGGTAGCAGAGGATCAGGCCTGCGGGAGCACAGGCCCTGGGCTGGAGTTCAATCCCATTTCTACTGCACTGTCATTAGGAACCTTAGGACACATCTCTTGACCTTCTGGTTCCTATAAAATCAGAGTAGGATTCCCTGTATTTGATAGAGAAGTTTCTACTGATCATTATGGTCAACTCCCAACTCTCCATATTAAGGGAGTCCAATCAGTAGGTGGCTGGCCCCGTGAGACATGCTAGAGACATTCAAGCCATGGTCCCTGCCTTCAAGGCACTCGCAGTTAAGGAAGAGAGCATAGGAGAAACACACGAATAGATGACGGAAGAGCAAGATTGCTAGTATCAGACTGCAAATGCCACCCTGGGCCACAGAGGCCAAGACAGGCTTCAGGGAGGGGACGAGGTTTGAGTGAGGAGCTGCATACGGTTTGAATGGGGAGCGGAAATTTTCAGATGAAAGCGACAGTCCTAGGAAAAACCATGGCATGGCTGGGGCAGTGAAGAGGCCACCCAGCAGGATCACAGAGTGACAGGTGATAACACTGCATATTCGAGAGGCCCAGATGGCGAAACACTGCCTACCAGGATGGGAAACTTGAGTTGGTATCACAAGTATAATAATAATGAACCACTGCAGGTTGGTGAGGGAGGAAGTTTTATGATGAAATTAAATTTAATAGTAGCTTCTGTTTATTGAGTGCTTAGGGTATGCAGGTATAACCTCATTTAATCCTCATGACAATCCTATGAGGTGGGTGCAATTAAAATACCTATTTCACAGACAAGAACAGTGAGGCATAGCGAAGTGAAGCAACTTGTTCCATGCCACACAGCTAGGAATTAGCTAACCACCATGCAACACTGCCCCGCAAGAAGGAAGAATAATTTGTCTGCAGTGGTAAAGAGGGATGGAGACGGAAAAAGGGAGGCTGGGTCTGCAGACCAGGAGGACTGCTATATTCGGGAGCTGAAGATGGGGATGGGGCTGGAAAGGGGAGACGAATCCGAGATTCCATGAGGGAAGTGTTGGCAAAATTTGGGACTGACTCATCCCAAGCCCAGCAAAACTCGAATGTTTACGGAACCCTTGACAGATAGAAAAGTTGAGAAGGGCACCAATTATGGGGCAGATGATGAGTCCAGACTAAAAAGTTGAGTACCCCACACAATGGACACTATTATCCCTCTCCTTGTTAAGGAGTTCTTTTCCTACACAGCCTAACCTTCTCAGGCAGCCCAGGTCTTCACAAGTTACACTCCAGGGCACTGAAGCACCTACCCTCTCTCAGCCCCTGCACAGACCCCATCTCCCAATGACACCTCCACCCCTTACCACAGACCCTTCTCCAGGGCAGCACATCTGTTCCAAGGGAAACAGACAGGACCTGGTTAGTGTCTGTTCACTGCCATGGAGTCCAAAGTGGGGGACTTATTATATCCAAGTGCGTGCATTTGAAAGCATGCACGTGTCTGTCAAGATCCTGCAGATATAAACAGCTCCACCTCCAAGAAGGAAGCACACTCTCATTTTTCCTCAGTGGATGACAAACAGAGATAAACCAGGTGCTGAGCTTTCCCAGGTCCTGCTGCCAGGAATCTCCGCCAAGAGTGCTCTCCACAGTTTCTTCCTGGAGGCTCTGGGCCCTGACAGTCAAGTGTCAAGGCATCACCCCAACAACCCAGCCTACCCTGCCCCTGGGCTCAGCCACCCATCTGGGACAGGCCCCTCTGTTCCCAGTTTTCAGAGCAATCTGGAGAACGGAGGATATTTACAACCCAAGGTTAATAAACGTCATCTTGCTTTCTTGAGAAAGAATGCCTGCAGCTAAAAGTTTCCCCAAGAATGCATGAGGGGTCACAGGGACGAGAGGCTTCTGGCAGTCCAGTCATCCGAAGAGCTGATTTCTTCCATCAGTGTTTACTGAGGGCCCACTGTGTGCTGGGTACGCTGGCGTGCAGGAATGCTGGACAGGGCACTCACGACAGGTGAATAGCTGGGAGGCTGGGCAGAGTGACCGCGAAGGCCTCGTTGAAGCCCCAAGAAGCAAATACTCTGTTCATCTGTCCATATCAGTGTCTGTCCTGCTGACTCTTGGGCACTCTCCATGAGGAAACCTAGCAGAGTCCCACAGCTGGGGTCCATGCGGGCCTTTAGAGTGGTGGTGGGAGCCATGGTGGTGACAGTGATATGGGGGTTTTTAACACAAAAGTTGAATTCTTTGGTGGCTGTTTGGGAACATGCTTGCAGCAGACCGGGAAGTCCTCAATCTACTTGCTCTCCAGGGCCAGGGGCTGCGGTGGGGTGCAGGGAGACTCAGGGACTGCTTGGAAGCTCCGCCTGTTTCAGCAGGACTGTGGCTAAGGTGGTCCTCTGTTTGGGGGCCCACAGGATTGAAGAGCAAGGAAATGCCAAGAGTGTAGCTAAGGTGCTCACAGTTAAGCTAAGGGGTCGAGGGCCAGATTCTGGACCTTGGCATTTCTGAACGACAAAACAGTTTCTTCAGAGGACTCTAAGTTCTTTCTGCCTCAGGCACAGGGTAAATATTCCTGAGAAACATCTCATTAGGAAGAGAGGACACTTGTTCTGAGAGGCCTTTCCTGTACTAGAAGCCTTGGGACATAGCCTACTAAGTGGATATCACATTCAGGCAGTGGCCAGTCTGCCTACTACATGCACGCCCGGTTAGGTCTCGGCTACATAACATGACCCCCCGAACCTTAGCCCCAAGTGCCTCCACGAGCAGAGGGGTTGGGTGAGCTAAGAGGCTGAACCAGCCAGAAGGAGAGGCTGGAGAACAGAAGTCTGGGCAGGCAGGAGTGGGAAGAAGCACCAAACCCGCAGCAAGGAAAAGGCAGGAAGACGTTTCACTGAAATATTCCCAAAGCCTAATTTTAGACAATAGCTCCTTTCTCCACCAGCATTCTTTCCAGAATTAAGATTGCATCCGGTGAATTCCCGTCATCCCCAGGGAAGTTTCATCCTCTGGTGTTTCAAGCAAGGAGCATTTTTTAATCTGTGCCGAGGCAGATGAATGGAGAGACATGTCCCAGCAAGAAGGAAAAAACCTCAGGCCTTTCTGCAATCGTGCGCGTGCCCACCCGCACAAACCATGCACCTGTCCACCTTCAGCTGACAAGAGCAGCGCAAACAAGAGCTGGAGCTCTACACGGCAGGCAAGGTGATCTTTTCAAAACACAAGTCTGTGTAAACTACACTCCCTCTCCCTCTTCAAACTTTGATAACTTCCAAGTTAAAATCCAGTCTCCTTAACTCAGCCGCATGGGCTGTGTCATCTGCCTCCTCCTGCTTCTCCAGCCTCATGTCACACCCTTGAGTTCAATTCCTGCTCCATCCTGCCACAGGGTATTGGCACATGCTCCTCACTCCCACCCTCTGCCTAGTGACCCTCTACGCTTCCTTTACACCGCAGCCGAATAGTCAATTCCTCTGAAAACCTTGTTCTGATCTCCCAAAGTGACTTGCCCCCTAACAACCACCACAACGCCCATGTCTCCGAGCTTCTGTGCCCAGGACAGCCGGGATTTTACAGTTACCAGTGTCATTTCTCATCAACGTACAACTTCCCTACTAGACTGAGAGCTCCCTAAGGGAAGGGCCTATCTGCTCACCAGTGAAACAGCAGCTCCTAGCACAGTGCCTGGCAGCTAATAAATACTCAAGAAACAGCATGAATGAATGTGTGGGTGAATGAACGAATGAATGAATGAACAAAACATCAAACCAGTGATGAGCTGGCCATTCTCCAAAGCTAGATCCATAAATTCCACTTCATAACAGCCTAAGAAACAGCTTGGGCACAGCAGTCGTCTTCCCCCCAAGCCCAGGAACCCTTTCTTCTCCAGCGTGTTCACTCGACTCTCATCTTCACAGCCTCGCCCAATTTCAGACCCGGAGAGGGCTTGCCGCTCTGCGTTTTCAGATGAGGAGACAGGTCTGGAGCCCAGAGTCACACTGCCAGGAAGCAGGACAGCAGGACTTCATCAGACCCCTTGATCCCAATGTGCTGCTGCGTTAGTCTGAACAGGCTAGGCTACACCCTGAGAACACCCCGAAATCTCAGGGGCTTAAGTCATACAAGTTTAGTTCTGGCTCATAAAAAATCTGATACGGGCCACATGGCTCTACTCCCTCTGGACCATGTGGCCTCCAGGGCCACAGTGGAAGGGGAGAGAAGGCTGGAGGGCTGCACAGGGTGTTTTCATGGGCCAGGCCTGGAAGCGGTGTACATCGTGGTGTCCATGGCTTTCACCCACATTCCACTGGCTGCTACAGCTCCGTCATATGGCCCCAAATTAATTGTGCAGGAGGCTTGGGAACATGTCTCCCCAAGTGCCCATGAAGGGAGAACGAAGCAGAGAACAGATCTCCACCACTGCAGGGCAGCTCCTAACTAGGGCTACTTCCATCAGAGTCCTAAAAGGACCTGCAGCCCCCCTGGCCAAGTGGCCCCACGTCCCTGTTGGGACGACTATGCCTCCTCCCTTTAAATGACACACTAACCAGGAGCGGTTTCCGAGAACAGAGAGCCCCCAGCAGAGATCACAAGTGGTCTTCCAGATTAGTGTGGGAGTTGAGTGAAGGGTGGAGGTGTAATGGAGACCACGTCCTGGAGCTCTGGCCATCCTGATCTCGCTCCTCAGAGGTTCCAGCTGATCCAGCTGGTCCCGTCCAGCAGGAGGGCGGCTGGACACCATCCTAGGAAAGCCCCGTCACTGTGTTGAAATGGAAGGTTCTTTTCCTGGTCATCTGCCAGACATGCCAGAGGACTGTCAGGGAGAGGGTCCTGGCAAAGGAAAGCCATCTTGGGCTCAGGTCCTCATCCCAGCTCACACTGGCCAAATGCCTTTCGTTGTGTTTTTTCCTGCCTTTGTTTCCCAAAAGGTAAAATGGAGATGCTCAGTTCCAGCTCCACCCTATCACCCAGGGTTAGTGTACGGATTCAAGAAGAGAGGTGAGAAGCGATGTTTACATAAAAGTGACATCAGTTATTATGGAGAAAGTCACCTAAAGCTCCAAGGTGATTCCTTCTCTTTGTCCGTCCTCTGTGCAAAAAAGGCTGTGTGGTTAATGCCACACTCCCATTTTCAGAGAATCCCTTCCCCAGTTTCCAGGAACTCGGGCTGAAATTCTCCAAGTGAAGTGAACTTCCTGGTACTGGTTATTGTCCAACGGTACTTGGACACAGCATGAGACCAAACACTTACTTTCATATGTGCATGCCAGTCCTGGGATGACTCACCCACTAACATACAGGTTTCTACCATCCCATCTAAGGGACACAGGAGGCCCTTTCCCATCATGCCTGGTCTTTTGCTGGCAGAGGCTCCAGAGTTGGAGGGTGAGGTTGACAGGGGGTGGTGCTGGTATAAAGGACCCAGGCTGGGGGGTGGGGGGGAAGTGGGGAGAAGGAGAGTCCATGAGCCACTATGAGGCTGAGCCTGGGGCACTGCTCTGGACTTCTTCCCCCTGGAGGACTTCTGAGGCAATTCTCTCTGCTTCTTTGAAACAACCCTGAGTCTCTCCACTCTCAGGAGGGGGAGCCTCATGAGATAAGAAGGGCATTGACAGGGCAGGAGGCAAGAGGCTTCAGGCCCATAGAGCAGGTGGATGTGCAGAAAACTTTCAGAGAATCCAGGGTTAGCAGTCGCTGCTTGGGGGATGGGGTAGAAATAGGTGCGATGGGAAGGGGGAGAGAAGGTGTGAGGAGAGAGTGGGTGAGGCAGACAATGGAGACTGTCAGGAGAGGCTTTTGTGACAGCGCTGAGCGTGGGACGGGCATGTGGGTGAGGGTGGGGCTCAGAAACGGGTCTTCAGCGGGGGCTTGGCAACTGCAAAGTTGGGAAACCCAATCAGAGCCCCCAGGTCTCAGCCAACTTCTGATCAACTTTGAACAGCAGAGAGACTCCAGCCTAAAAAGGTTCGTGGAACTTCATTTCTCTTCCTTTTAAGTATGTCGCCATGGGTTGCCGCATTGTCTTTACTCTGATAGACTACCTGCATTTTGCAGCAGAAGAAGCTGAGACTCAAAGGCCAAGACCCAAGGAGATACAGATAAAATAACAAACGCAGGGTCAGAATTCAAATCCAGGTCCTTTTTAGCCCCAAGGACACACGCAGACATCTCTGGGTCTGAATTTCCCCTCCCAACAATAGGTCAGACTCTCCTAGTTAGGGTTACTGCATTAATTAAAAGTAATTAATAGACTTCCCTCGCCTGTCTTCTCAGAAACAGTGAGTCCAGGTTTGAACACATTTTGGTCTCCTAGGACAAAGTAAGCCAGTTACAATTACCAATGTTATCAGTATGATTATCAACCACAAACATTTACAGGGAGCCATGTGAATTGGAACAAGCTGAGTAAGTGGGTGGGACTATGACGACAATACCCTCTGTCCTCAAGTGGATTCTGGTTCTGTCCAAGCCAAGCTCGGAGTGGCTAACGTTCAGGGAGATTGTGGATCCTGGGTCCCCGGAGGGGAAAGTGCAGAGAGAGGAGGTGGGGACACCTAGATGACAAGTTTACCAGCCTCATTTACCAATGGAAACCAGGTGCTACAAACTGCCTGTCGCCTGGCCCTCTAAACACAGGCAGTTGGCCTCCTCTTTTAGAGTCAGGATGCCCAGCAGGGGCCACCCTCCCTAAAATCAGGGTGGGCACACACCCACAATGCCAGGGCCTGGGGTCACCACCACTGACCCTCCTCAGATCCCGTCCTTCCCCCACGGGAAGTGCATACAGCACGGTGCCCCCCATGGTGCTTCACCTCTACCCATGGCAAGTACCTGACTGTGCCTCAGTCTCCTCTCCTGTGAAATGGGGACACCCTAAAGCCTGGCGTAAGGATTAAATGAGTTACTATATTGTGAAGGGCTAACAGTGCCAATAAATGTTGCTACCAACATTATCGCCATCTGAACAAAGGGATGGACAGAGATGGAGCCTAAGAAGGGGTGATCTTCCTGCTTTTCCCCTTCCTCTGCTTCCCCAGGTGAGGAAAGAGAGTAGGAGATCTCACTCGGCAGTGTCGGTGAAAGGCCAGGGGCTGGTGCCGCGGGAACAGCAAACCTGGGCTCTGTACCTGGCCTTTCCACTTCGTGTGGCTTCGGGCAAGTTACTTAGCCTGTCTGAGCCTCGGTTTCCTCATCTGTAACAAAGGAATAATAATAGTACTTTCCCCATACGGTGGTTTGAGGATTATAGGCAAGCAACATATGTAAAGTGCTAACACTTTTTTGAAATAAAAAGAATGCAATATTATTCCACTTTTCTGCATGGGAGGACAGCAGCTCTCGCTTTTCTAGTAAATGCCAAGAATTTTCTGTTTCCTTTTTTCAGAGCCAAGAGGTCTCAGTCATATTGCGCCAGGGTGTAGGGCTGGGGGCTCACCATCTGCTGCGGCCACAAGACCACCATCTAAATTCTCCTGGGAGGCCTACCCTGTGGCCTGTGCCATAGGTCCTCACAAAAACAATTCCACAAGCCTCTCCCCAAAGGTGTGCCTGGGATCGGCTCAGTGGCAGGGCGTGAGTGTCTCCTAGTTCCAGGCCTGCTCATTGGCCTGGGAGAAGCAGGATGACTCAGCCACAGAGACAGCTTCATGCATATGTGATCTACGCAGTCGCACAGGGACCCACCATAACATTACAGTCCTACCAGCAATGCACAGGGTGCCAATGTCTCCACGTCCTCGCCAACACTCCATGGTTTTTTAAAGGCTGGATGAAGTGCAGTCCAGCTTGGGGATAAAGGGCTAGATATGATTTTAGAGGAATTTCCTGGCATTAAAAGGATGTTTGGTCCTCTATTTGGGGGAGGACATCTGGGGATATCTTAGTTTAATGTTATGTTGCTTTCATCTTGAAATTCTTAATACTCTTTGAACAGGGACCCCCACATTTTCATTTTGCACCAGGTCCTACAAATTGTGCACCGAGTTTAGTAGGCTTCTCCAACTATGTTGCTTTCATCTTGAAATTCTTAATACTCTTTGAACAGGGACCCCCACATTTTCATTTTGCACCAGGTCCTACAAATTGTGTACCGAGTTTAGTAGGCTTCTCCAACTAGTGGCACCACCATCAACAGGTTCAGGCTCCATGTTCACAATCTCTCCTCAGTGTCAGGGCTCACACAGATGCCTAACTGGTCTCTTGCTTCAACCCTTGTTCCCTACAGTCTCTTTTCAACAATGTAGCCAGGGGGTCCTTTTTAAAATGAGAGTCAGCGGGGCTGGCCAAATGGCTCAGTTGGCTAAGAGCGCGCGCTCTGAGCAACAGGGTCACCGGTTCGATTCCCACATAGGCCAGTGAGCTGCGCCCAAGCTGAGCTGCTGCTGCGCTGCCAACAGGTGGCAGAATGTCTCAGCTGGTGAGAGCATGTGCTCCTAACAAGGGTGCTGGTTCTACTCCCACATGGGATGGTGGGCTACGCCCACCCACAACTAACATTGGACATGGCACCTTGAGCTGAGAGACCGCGAGCTGCAGACGGGCGGCTGGATGGCAATTGTACTTGGAGCTGAGCTAGTTGTGCCCTCCACAACTGAGATTAAAGGACAACAACTTGGCTGTTCCCCTACCCCAGTTCCCCAACACTGTTCCCCTTCCCCAATTCCCCAATAAAAATCTTTAAAAAAGTAAAAAATAAAACAAAATAGGAGTCAGAGTCATGTCACCTCTTGCTGAAACCCACTCTAGTTTTCTCATCCTACTCAGAGCAAAAGGAATGGTGGCCCTGGACGCCCTTCATAGTCTGCACCCTTCCCTTCCCTGCTGACCTTGTACCCAGGTCCCTTCCTCTGTTCCCTGAGGCCTCCTTGCTCTTCTGCTAACAGCTCACCAGGCACATTCCCACCCCAGGGCCTTTGCTCTATCTGTTCCCTCTGCATGGGATGCTCTTACCCCAGCTATCCTTCCCCAAATAGGAGACCAAACATCCCTTTAATGCCAGAAAATTCCTCTGAAATCATATCTAGCCCTTTGTCCCCAAGCTGGACTGCACTTCATCCAGCCTTTAAAAAACCATGGAGTGTGTTGGCAAGGACGTGGAGACATTGGAACCCTCTGTATTGCTGGTGGGAATGTAAAATGGTGCAGCCGCTGTGGAAAACAGTATGGTGGTTTCTCAAAAGATTAAACACAGGAGTACCATATGATCTAGCAATTCCATTATCTGGGTATATGCCCAAAAGAATAGACAGCAGAGACTGAAACAGGTCCTTGTGCACTAATGTTCACAGAAGCATTATTCACAGTAGCCACAAAGGGGAAACAACCCAAATATCCATGGATTGATGAATGGATAAACAAATGGAGTATATGCATACCACGGACTATTATTCAGCTTTAAAAAGGAATGAAATTCTGACACATGCTGCAACATGGGTGAAACTTGAAGACATGATGTTCAAGTGAACCAATCGAGAAACAAAAGTACAAATAGTGCATGATTCTACTTATACGAGGTACCTAAAATAGTAGAATGCTTAGATCCAGAAAGAATAGTGGTTCGGGGGCCAGCGGGAGAGAGGAATGGGGAGTTATTGTTTAATGGGGACAGAGTTTCTGTTTAGTATGATGAAAAGGTTCTGGAAATGGATAGTGGTGATGGTTGTACAACATGGTGAATGTGTGCCACTGAAGCGTACACTTAAAATGGTTAAAATGATAAATTTTATGTTATTTATACTTCAGCACAATAAAAAAGACAAGAAATAAAGCACGAGGGTAGAAGACTCAATTTAATATGGAATCCACTCTGGCCCCCCCCAGCCTCCTCACACCTTCCCCAGGGTCTGATGGTGCTACGGTGTGACACTGACCACCAAGCACAACGGGAGGCCGAGGCCTGGCCCTGTCCTGGAGAGGGAAGGGACTGTTCCAAGTCTGTTGCATGCCCCAGTAACAGCGTGTGTGAGGAACACTCAGACATGATGCACGTATGTGTGTACACACACACACACACACACACACACACACACACGGACTGCCGCCCAGGCCATGGAGTGACAGCATGAAGTCTCTTGCTGAGGAGATGGGGCTGTGTGAATAGGTGGAAAGCTCAAAGGGAAAAGCAGTTTCTGGTGAGGCATTTAGGGAACGCCTTCTGCTTCCAGAACTCTGGTATCAGTCAAACCAAGTTAAGGTGCAGGCAGGAGCCCCAGTGTGTGACCAAAAGGAAAGGAGGAGGCGTCTCTCCCCTCTGCAGCTCAGCCGGGCAGCTACTCCGGTTGCCACTTCCGGAAAGTGAAGTGGGTCAGCAAGGTCCTTGCACTTGGAGCAAGTTCGCAGCCCTCTCTGGGCTCTCCATTCATGGCTTTACCTAGCAATTCTCAAGGCTGAGAGAGGACAGAGAGATTTTTTTGGTCTCCTGGGGAGTTTGAGATGCTCACAGCTCTGCCCCACACCAGGGCGGGGTGGGGTGGGGCTGCCGGGCAGAGCTCCAGGCTCCCACCTTCCAGGAGATGGACAAGCTCCTCAGGGAGAGGACTTCCAGATGGAAAAGTGCCCGCCCACAGGGCTAATTTTAGGCTCCACAGCAGGGAGCTGCCACAGCAGCAGCAGCAGCTCCCTGCACAAAGCCCCCTGTGCAACTCAGCTGAGGTTGAAGCTACAGGACCACCCAGAAGGAAAGGAAAATATGCACACGCACCCCTGCACATACATGTGCGCACATGCACGTAACACAGACTCTTCCTCCAGGCAGGCCTTATAAATGCTCTTTCCTGCCCTGTAAGAGGGAGGGAATCCATCAGTGCTCCTTACTCCCTGCAGCTCTGAACCCAGAAAGGCCCCACCAAATATTATTAACCACATGACTTTACAGTTCCCGGGTTAGAGAGCCTGAGGTCACTAGGCCCCAGGAAAAGACCCTGAGGGAGATTTAATAACAAAACAGCCTTTATCTCACAGCTGCAGATGGGACCAGCTGTCTCCCTTGAGAACAGAACGGGACAGCTCAACAGGACATATTTACAAGGAATTTGGTTGGACTTGAGGATGAACCTTCCAACCAAGGGAAGCCTAAAACACAGAGCTACAGGGGATCCTCCCAGAGCAAGACCGAGTCACAGAAGGGAGCCTCTTCTCCTGGGCTGGGTCAAGTGTGGCTCACCTGTGCACAGGGGTGGCGTAGATGGCCTTAGAAGCCCTTGGTAACACCTGCTCATATTTACACTACCACTTGCTGCACCCTTCATATCTATTACCTAGGGCTCAACGGCGTTGAGAGACCTGTCCCAGGTCACACAGCAGGTAAGAGCCAGAGCTGGGATTTGAAGCCAGGTGTGTCCTCATCAAGCCTGTCCACACGCACTGCTGTTTCTCTCACCCCAAACGAAGCTGCAGGGGACTACTGGGATATTTAAATTCACTGCCTGAGAAACTGTTCCTTCTTCGCCCCCTCCCCATTAAAGCCACAGGGACTGGCCTTCGGCCCCAGGACATCTCTTCTCTCCCAACCTCCCGCTCTTACGGTCAGCCCTGAGACAGTCTCTGAGCCCCAACTATTCTAATTTGAGGAGCACAAAGGCCATTGGTACCACATTGGCCTCCTTGTTCTTCCCCTCTTATGACCCCTCAGCGGGGCAAAGGAGGGGACAACAGGACTTCAGGGATGCAGGCCCCAAGTGGAGGCCCAGCCCTTCAGTCTCCTGGGATCCCGCCCCATCCTCAAAGTCATAATATTTACAGGGAACACTGCAAAGCCAGCCACCCAGCAGCTCTGCCTGGCTGGCAAGTTACCGCAAACAGCAGATGTCTCTGAACAATGTGAACGCAGCCACCTCCTTACACTAGGTGCCCCACCCCACTCCCAATAAACAAATAAACAAGCAAGATGCAGGAGCCAAGCTAGCTGCCCTTCCTGCAGAGGTCACCCTGGAGCCAGAGCCACATACTCAACACGCCACTTGAACAACACGTCCTTCTAGGGGCAAAAAATGTCCATCGCAGGCAGACACACACACACACACACACACACACTAGGGCAGTGTGTGTGTGTGTGTGTGTGTGTGTGTGTGTGTGTGTGTATCTGAGAGACACAGAGAGGCAGGGAGGGGGGGATGGAGAAAGGACAGGGAGAGAATGTCAATAGAGCCAAAATGCTTATTTTATTAAAAATCTTTTATAAATAAGGCCCACTTAGCCCAAGCCAGACATGCAGTGTCAATGCCAGAAATCATGAAACCTTTACTTTCTGGAAACCTAGCTGGTGAGACAGAGGCGTGCACAGGGTGAGAGGGGAGACCTGCCAATGTTCTGAATGCATATCCTGCCCCCTCCAACTCCCAGAACTCCCACATGGGGCCCCATCTATGCCCAAGTTGGCGAGAAAAGCACGACTTCAAGCCCCACACACCACTTACTTGCTTTGTGACCATGCAGGTTACTTAGGGTCTCTGTGCCTCAGTTTCTCATCTGTAAAATGGAGAATAACAATATCTACATTCGAAGAGTTGTGGCGATTAGATATTAACTACTGTGACGATTATCCCATTCTCCCTTTGTCTTACTTCCCTCTCCATAGTCTACAGAAAGACTTCTTTTGTGAACTGGGAATCATCATCATCACCATCATCCTCTCTTTAATCCCAAGACAGTGCTCTAAGGTCGCTGTTCTTATCTCCATCTTAGAGATGAGAACACTGAGGTTCAGAGAGGCTGTGTGACTGGCCTGAGGTTGCAGCATAAGTGACGGAACCTGGGGAGGACTGCCATAGAGGCAGAGCAGGTGAGTCCAATCAGCCCTGTGCAAAGGCTTTCAAAAGGCCCCGCCCTCTTCAGAATGCACAGGGCCAAGAGGATGTGAGGAAAGGTGCAAGGGCATAGATGAGCCTGGGGTGGCTCAGCCCTGGTGGGTGTGAGGGCACAGGCTGGCTGCTAAGCTGGGTGACTCAGCCTTGACACCTCACACCTCCCTGGGCCCAAAGCCCTGGCTCCCCGTCCTCAGCAGGAGGCACCACAGTTGTGCCTCCTGAGTTTCACTGAGAGGAACCTGACAGGACGTTAGCGGCCCAGGATCCTAACTCCCACCCTGGAGTTTCTCAGTTTCTCAGAACACTGCCCATGATGCTCTAGCTCTCCACCCAGAGTGCACTCTGGCTCGAACTAAAGGGCCCCCTGAACAGGTGTGTGTTCCACTCAGGAGACTGTATGTTCTGATTTGCCCAGCACAGTCCTGGTTGATACCTGCTGTTCCGAGGCAGTGATTAATAGTGCTTCTCTCCTGGGCCGGCCGAGTGGCTTAGTTCGTTAAGAGTTAGCTTAAGGGCCGGCCAAGTGGTGCGTTGGTTAGGGGTTAGTTTGGGACGCCAGCTCTGAGCAGCAGGGCCCTGGTTCTGATCCCACATGAGGGCCAGTGACAGGGCCAGTGACACTGCGCCATCTATAGCTAAGATGGTGAACAACAACTCAACCTGGAGCTGGGCTGCCATGAGTCGCCAGCGATGACGTAGGCTGTAGCCCCTGTTGCAGTGGGCTGCCATAAGCTACCGTGAGTGGCTGGCAGCCAGTATGAGCTGCTGTGAGCCACCGTGAGCGGCCGTCTAATGGCCTGCGGGCGACTGCTTCACCCGGAAGAATGCAATGATAGTGCCAACATGGGCCAGTGCAGCAGCGTTCTCCACAACTAGACTGAACAACAAAAGGACAGCAACTTGTCTGTTCCCCTTTCCCGATTCTCCAATGCTGTTCTCCTCCCCAAATTCCCCAATAAAATTAAAAAAAAAAGTTAGCTTAAGATCGCGAGCTCTGAGCAACAGGGCCACCAGTTCTATTCCCACATAGGCCAGTGACACTGCACCCGAGCTGAGCTGCCACTGAGCTGCCAACAGGTGGCAGGATGGCTCAGCTGGTGAGAGCATGTGCTCCTAACAAGACTGCCTGTTCGATGGTGGGCTATGCCCACCCTCAACTAAGACTGAACTCAGCACCTTGAGCTGAGCTGCCACTTCGATGGCTCAGGGGATAGAGCATATGCTCTTAACAAGGCTGCTGGTTTGACTCCCGCATGGGATGGTGGCTACGCCCACCCGAAACTAAGATTGTAACACAGCACTTTGAGCTTAGAGGCCACGAGCTGCCAACGGGCAGCCAGATGGTGACTGGCGCTCTCCACAACAAAAATTGAGGAACAACAACTTGGCTGGTCCCGCTCCCCAATTCCCCAACGCTGTTCCCCTCCCCCAATTCCCCAATTAAAAAAAAAAATAGTGCTCCCTCCCATTTCACTGTCAAAGTGTCCTGGTCTTGATGCTAAATTATATGGTCACCATACTCCCACTCCCTTCAAGGCTCCTGAGCCCTGGGCCAAATCTGCCACCAAAGGGGGTTTCCCACCATCGCTGGGTAGTTCCAATGACCTTCAAGAAAAACTCCCGACCAGCCTCCTTTACTTTCCAGGCTGTAGAAACTTTCTTCCCACGCTGCCTGCCAGCCCCCATGTCTGTGAGTTCTAGAAGTAGCCCAGCTGGGTCTTCTCAACACAACACAAGTGACCAAAGGTCGTGAGCCTGTCAGTGTGGAAGGCGACTCCAACAGAAACAGGCCACTCCAGAACAGAGAAAGGAGACAGCCAGACGGGTTACCCAGCACAGCTCGTGGACGCATTAGGACCCTACATGAGAAAGCGCTGTATCTTCAGGAAAAGAAGAACTCCTTGCAGCCCTGGTCTGTTCATTTGCTCATTCATTCATTCATTCATTCATTCAACAAAAATTGATTAAACATCAACCATGTCCTATAATCAATGCAAGCAGAGCTCACAAAATTAAAACATAAATAAAACCTAGAGAATTAGAATGGAGATAGGTGTGTGTGTGTGTGTATGTGTGTGTGTATTTATATTTACTTATTCGTGTTTTGGGGTTTTGAGCTATCCCAGGATTAATCTGAAAATCACTGGACTCAGGCTTTGAAATGCATTGGTGATTTTTTTCAATGCATTTACCTCTTTGGTGATGTTTGAGCCCATGTGATATTACACTGTTATTTAAATGAGCCTAGATTTCGAGACCTTTTCTACATTCTTAGAATATTCCAGGAGATGGGGAAACTAGCCAGGGGAAAAAAAGTCAATTCAGTCAAATTCATTGTCCTAGGAATATATATTAATTGCCCAGGATGTGACCAGCACTGCAGGAGGCTGGGAGTAAACCAGACTGCCAACATGAAGTGCATTTCCAACAGCTTGTAGCACGAAGCCTGCCTCTCACTGAGGACATTCACTTCGGCCCAGCCTAGTCACAAACATGGGACATTCAAACCAAGTGACACAGCAACCTCCCCTAAAAAGGCCTATTAGCAGATGCAAGAGAGAATTTATCTTCCCACAACATTAATTAGACAAACATGTACTGAGGCCACTGGCGGGCCAGGCACTCTGCTAGGGCTGGAGAAATCAGCAATAAATAAGGCCTGTCTTGGCTCTCGAGACACACCCAGCCTAGGGGGTGAAAGACAAATAAAACCAGGAGCGTAAAATGGCTTCGGGAGTGTGGTCACGGAGGGGGGCCCCAAAGAAGGGAGGAAAGGACCCATCTCTGTGGGCTGGGGTGAGGCCAGGAAGGCTTCCAGGAGGGGGTGATGGTTTGACTTAAGCTCTGGAATGCAGATGAGCAGTGGCAGAGTGAAAAGCAGAGGGAGGGACAGAAAGCATTCCAAGGAAGCTTGGAGAGGCAGCTGTGCAGGCGTACAGCACAGATGTGGGGAGGCCAATATTTAGAGCCAGGAAGCAATGCTCAGGCCTGAGTTATGGAAATATAGCATTATCGCTGTGCGGCAGGTGCACCAAAGAGGGAGAAAGCCTAGTCAGAGGGACCAGTGAAACAGCTGTTGCCATGGTGTAGATGAGAGATGATGAGGGGCTAACCAGGGCAGATTGGGAGCGGATGCAGAGGGTAGAGGAAGGGCGAGGACGTTTCAGAGTCAAAACCGTCAGCACCAGATGACCAACTAAAAGTGGGAGGCGAGGACAGGGAGTTCTCAGCCATGACTTCCAGTTTTTAACTGGGCAACGGAGGGTTGGTGGTGGCAGAAAGCAAGATGGACAGGAGAGGTGGAGGGGAGGCTGGCCTGGGTGGGAAGAATGGAGTGGACGAGTTAGGCGGTGCACATGCTGGGTTTGAGGTGACCAAGGCACAAACAGCCAGGGAGTTGACAGCTGGAAATTTGCGAGTACATCTCCAGAGAGGTCTGGGCCAGAGGAGTAGATACGGGGAACAGTTAACCTTAATCACAGAGGTGGACAAGATCAGCCAGCAGAAGAGAGCCTGATATGAAATCCTGGAAACCACTTAAATCAGCGGTTCTCAACCTGTGGGTCGCGACCCCTTTGGGGGTCCAGCGACCCTTTCACAGGGGTCACCTAAGACCATCGGAAAACAAAAAGAGATTTACATTACGATTCATAACAGTAGCAAAACTACAGTTATAGAGGAGCAACAAAAATAATTTTATGCTTGGGGGTCACCACAACATGAGGAACTGGATTAAGGGGTCGCGGCATTAGGAAGGTTGAGAACCGCTGACTTAAATGCTTAAGGAGGAAGGAGAGGACCAAGACAAGAGATGGAGGGGGGCAGCCAGAGAGGAGAACCAGGAGAGAGTGTCAGGAAGAAAGCAGTGCCAGGCTGACGAGGGGCAGAAGACCAGCAGCTGAGGAGACATGGCCATGTGGCAGCCAGGAGACCCCAATAAGTATAACAAGGTCGCTTTCATCATGGGGGGAGTGGCATCAGTGAGTTTAGGGAGACATGCAAGCTGAGAACTACCCTGTTGAGAGGGCTGGTGGTGACGAGGAAAGAAAGAGGACATGGGAGATGGAGGCAGGCCTACGAAATGAGGATGGGTTTGTATGAGAAAGAGCTGTGCCCAAGCTCAGCATCTGAGGAAGGGAGTCAGGGAAGGCGGAGAGGCTGAATAAAGGCCAAGAGCAATGGAGGGAGGAGGTGGATTAAAGGGACAGAACAGACGCCAGGCAGTAGAGGGACGCGCTGGGCGGGGCAAGGTACAGGGAGGGCTTGCTCTGAGAGGACACCAGGAGGTCAGCTGAGACAGGGCGGCACAGATGTTTAGGGATCCTCCCCGAGGCAGGGAGTTCATCTGCAAACAATGTGAGCCTAGCGGGTGACACAGGACTGGGAGCTCCGGAGATAGTGGTTTGGCCTCTGTAGGGAGGATACGAATAAAACCACACACCTCATTAGAAGATCCTTGTGAGGAATTCTGGCCCTGGCAGGGAATTGGTTCAGAAGAGTTAGGAACGCAGGATAAAGGGTTTCCTCTGGGCTAGGATTTGTAGTTCTGTGCCTGAGTCTTTCAATCCCTTTTCCCCAATACCAATAGGGTCTATTTGCACATGGAGAGTTTGCACAAGAAAGAGCTAAGCCGCCCCCCCTCCTCCCCCACATTCCCCCCACACACACACACACACACTGCCTGCACATCACAGCTGGGAACTCCTGGTCCAGCACAGGCCCACATCTGTTTCTTGCTCTTGGGTGATGCCCAGCAGAGCACCACATGCAGAGAGGCATGTGACAAGCAGATCAGAGGGACACTAACCCCGAGGTTAGAAAAACCTATAACTTTCACCCTCGCTGACCATGAGGTCAATCAACTCTCCCAGAAAAAGTGTGTCTCTGTCCATGGCTCAGAGCAGGATAAATGCCAGAGTCAAGTGAGTACAACTAGAACCTAATTTAATGGCAAGGACACAGATGTCCACACAGGCCTTCTGAGCTCCACCTGCAAGAAACAAAGGGTGCAGAGCTTGCTGTGGAGCCTGGCGCTGTAGGGAGCTGCAAATGGCCCTCATCTTTCCTCAAGAACAGTTGGGGGGTGGGGGAGTGCAATGGGGACAGAGCCATGGGAAGGGCCTGGGTGTGGGGTGTGGTCCTGCTCACAGCTGGACACCAGGACAGAATGGGTGTCCCTAGGTGATGGGGGGTGAGGAAGGCTGCCAATCCCTGGGCCATCAAGAGTCTAGCTTCGGTCTCGGGCTGGGAAGTTGGATAGACACTTGAAGCCATCAGCTCAGAGGGAAGACCTGTCTCCTACTAGTCTTCCCCAGCACACACTGCTCACAGCCAGGCCTGCCTTTTTCTGGGGGCTGTGGTAAAAGGGGGAAAGAAGAGAAGCTGGCCATCCCTGAATGCTGCACTGTGGCAGGATGCAGATTAGCCTTCAGAATCCACTGAATCACCCAGTTTGCTGTCAATCTTACTTCCTCTCAATGCCTCCCACTGCGTCCTCACATCTATTTCCCTCCTGTGCAGCTGGGGGAATGGGCCGCAGTGGGCCAGCCTCTCTTTGTAAGCTCAGGTTAGCAGTGGCTCTAACTGAGGCATGCACTGTGGTTTTCTGGAACACGCATCCCCCTAAAATGGTTTCTAGCTTTCTCTGTGTGCACAGATGTACACCTCCCTGCAGGGAGGGGTTAGAGCTCTCCTTAGACTTTCAGAGGGGTTGAAACCCAAAGAAGGGTAAAAAGTTGCTTTAGAGGATTAAGAACTGCTGGGGAGTAAAGGAGGAGGGCTGGGCTTGGACTCCTGTGGATGTCGGTGAAGCGCCTTCCTCCCGTGGCAGCTCTGGGACAATTAAGGCTGTAAGCACAGCATGTCCTGGGCCATCCAGTCACATTCTTGGAATGGACTCGTCCTTGGAGTGCTCTGTCCCCCAACATCTCCATCTGAGAAGGAAGTATTTGTTCAACCTTCCACCATATGCTACAAACTCGTGGGGGTATGAGGTGAGCATTTTGATATTTCCCTCCTCCCTAGAATGGCCAAAGCTGACTTTGGAAAACCACATGCAAACCCCACAAGCACACTGTGCTGATGCAGCTTTCGGCAGGGGCCAGCACACTTCCCACCTGCCCCTCTAGTGACTTGAGGGCTGCCCAGCGCACCTGCGCACGAGGACCAGCTGCCCAAACAGACTGGCCAGGGGTTCTCGGAAGCTCGAAGGATGTGCTGGCACACTGATTCCTCCACGTGGGTGGGATGGATGGGAAAGGAAGCAAAAGTGTGTGGGTCTGGGATGAGAAAAGTGAGCTACATTCTGAGAATTTCAAAGCATGCCATCCCTGAGGCCACTGGGCCACTAAACTAGGCCAAAGCCACCCTTCCCAGCCAGTCCATGGGGCTGCTGCCTGATGACCACAGACTGTCTAAATATTTCCAGATGTCCTTGGGCCTGCAGAAGACAGCAAGTGCAGCTCAGACAAAATGAAGTGAAAAATCCTCTCGGGAAAGAGAGGCTGTAAATTAGCTATGACTTCCCAACCAGAAGGAGGGAGAGACCACGGGGCTGAGGATTGAGAGCGAATGATGGGATCAAGACAGTTCTCACCTAGCCAAGGAGGCGGAGAAGCAACCCAAGGCTGTCTCTGGTCACCTTGCTCCAGCCCAGCCCCCACCACCTCCTTTTCCTGAGGTCCAAATGCCATAGGATGGAAATACAACCAAAATAACATCACCCGGTGAAATGTGCTCAGCCATTTCCAAGGCCTGGGGCTCTTTCCTATTAACTCCAAGTTGAGACACAGGTAGTCACCAACCTTGGCATTGAGCAACTCCAGGGGCCGCCATTCACAGTGCAGACTATATATGAACAGCTCCCTCTGCAGGCTGCGGGCTGTGTGCCACAGCCCTGCAGGGTAACCAGTGGCCAGGTCTTGGGGTGGCCAACCTCTCTACAACCAGCTCTCTCCGCTATGTGCTTCCAGACAAGAAGCCCCATCCCTCATGGTGGGGGGGGGGGCTGCTTGTCCCAATTGTGTCATCTCTGGTCCCAGGAGCACCTGCAGTCCCTGCCACAGCACCCTTTATCATGGCTTTCCCATCAGACCAGGACTCCAGAAGTCAGGGTAGGACCGTTTCCAGAGGCCTCAACGGAAGTGCAGCGGCTGACACAGGCTGCTGAAGGTCGGCCTGTTCCGGACGAGCGCCTCCTCCTAACATCTAATTTACTTTATGTAATTAAGAAAAATTCACTATGCAATGGCAGGAGCAAGTTACAAAACAGTGTAATCTGTATTATACTAGTTTCGGTTTTAAATGATTAGAAGGAAATATCATAATGTGGTAAAAATGAGGTTGATTTTACATTTTCTCCTTTATACTTTTTTTTTTAATTTCCCAGATTGTCTTCAAGGGATGCATATGGCTTTTATGAACAGAGAAAGAGGGCTACAAATGCAATAAAGGCTTTTTTCCTTGGAGAAACCTCGACTGGAAAGCTCTGTGCGTTCCAGGTGGGGTAAAGTCTGCAGGCTTTAGAAAGTCTGAGGAGTGGTTAAGATGGGCTCAGGTCTGCAAGTTAGTATGTGCTCCTTGAGCTTCTCATAAACCACAGATTTAGAGACCCAGAGACCATCTTCAACGTGTTCATCTTGTGCTGGCAGCCGCAGGCCGAGAGGGCAGGAGACTGGCCTAAGGTCAGTCAGCCAGCAGGGAGTGGCCAAGGCAAGTCTGAACCTAAGCCTCTGGACCTCCAGGCAGAGGACATTAAGATTTTTCTTCTCTGATGTCTCCCTCTCTCTCTCTCTCTCTCTCTCACACACACACACACACACACACACACAAACACACACACACACACACACACACACACACACACACA
>NW_017731358.1:6051373-6101277 GCF_001890085.2 Hipposideros armiger | reverse complement strand
CGGATCCCACATGAGGGCCAGTGACGCTGCGCCCTCTACAGCTAAGATGGTGAACAACAGCTCGACCTGAAGCTGGGCTGCCATGAGTCACCGGTGATGGTGCAGGCTGCAGTGGGGCTGGCTGGCAGCTGGTGTGTGCTTTCGGGAGCTGCCGTGAGCTGCCGTGAGCGGCCGTCCAATGGCTGGCGAGCGACTGCCTCTCCTGGGAAAAGCGCAATGGTAACACCAACATGGGCCAGTGAAGCAACGTCCTCCACAACTAGACTAAAGAACAAAAGGACAGCAACTTGTCTGTTCCCCTTCCCTGATTCCCCAGTGCTGTTCCCATCCCCCAATTCCCCAATATAATCTTTAAAAAAAAATGCATATTTACAGTAGCATTGTATCCTTCTGTAGCATAGCTGAGAACCCAGAAATGGACGAAAAGGCATGCTGTGGGGCAAAACAGATGTCACTCAGACTAGGAACTCGTATTCATGAGCATTCGTAAGTGATCATCTCAGGTTAACGCTAAGTATCTGGTAACTGTGACTTCCCACAAATTACAATCATATAGTTGCCAAGCTCGTGCAGTTTAGAAATAGCAAATTAGAAACGGAGGTGGGGTGGGGGGTGGGAGAGGAGAAAAGCTGCCTCGGCAGGCACCGTGATAACACGAGAAGTGAAAAGTGACAACCTATTAATGAGGTAGAAGACAGAAAATGGATTTTTTTTTTTCAGTATACATCAGTTATCAAAAAAACAAACCAGTCGTTGAACTATTTTTTATGAGCACACATCTCTCTGACCGGGCCTGCCCTGTAGCAGATGATGATAATTAACTTACACAATGACGGCCCGAGTCACCCAAACAAGGTTATATTATTATATATCAGCGGCTACATAAGTAGGTGGACAAAGTACATATTTTAGGAAGACTGCCACAGAAATAGTTATAATAAATGCAGGCATAAATTCTTAATTATCTAGAAAAGCAGGCCACACACAGCCAAGCGTTCTGGAGAGAAGAGGCGTTACTGTGCAAATTTCATTTTGTCAGTGAAATCTGCCCTTCCAACTCTCCCCGCTTTCCACGGGCCTTGTGTGATGAGCAGAGGGGTCCCCAGCTCTCAAGGACATAGACTTCTCCCCACTCAGAGGGCCCATCAGGCCAGTGCCCAGTATCCAGAAGGGAATCTCAGTCCCAGCATCCCCTGGGCCAATCATCTGATGAATGGGCCACCCAGGGCATGCAATGCCCCCAAAACTGGTCCCCACTGTGGTCCCAAGATGGCTTATCTCCCCATACATACCCAAGCTCCAACCCCAGTCTGCTGCTTCTCCCTGAACACACTCACCCATCTTCACACTTCCCCACCTTGTGGGCATATGGTGATCTTTCTCCATGCCTCCCAGTACCTGCCACCTCTCACCTCATCGAAGTCCCACTCTGCCCCTTGAAATCCTCCTCTCCCATGCAGGCTCCCCCCTGGGGCTTCCCTTGAACCCCTTTCCATCCCATGTTGAGTGGAGCTGCCTCCCCCACTCAGCTAGACAGTAAGGTGTGTGCTGACAGCACATGGCCTGTTTGGTTCCCCACAGTAAGAGCACAGCACTCAGCACCTAAAGGGCATTCCGTCAACTTCTGCCAGATTTGAAAACCCATGTCCGCACAACAGCAGATCAGGGGCCCTGCTTTCTAGAGCACACACAGGCGTGCACACCTGCGTACACACCACACACGTGCCTCACCCTTCCCACCACTTTGGGGAAACACGCATAATGTGATCTCCCGGAATTGGGAAAGGAAGAAAGGAGGTCCAGCTGGGAAGAAATGCCCCCTTGCCTAATAAGGATTTTATGCTAATTTTTTTTCTCCATAAAAAACAGAAGAGCTAAATTTGTCTCTGTCCTGGTGTTCCTGAGAATGGGTGGAGCTAGGTGAAAGGGAAGGGGACCCTGCCAACAATTTCCTCTGTTCCTTGCTTAACTGACTTTTTCCTTACTCTTCTCTGTGGCACAACAAAGGGTGAGGCACCGAAACATCTAAAATTACTAGGCCCCTCTTTTCTCCCACCTCCCCAGGCAGGAGTCTCTCCTGTGCTCAAAGACTGCTGAGGAAAGGAATGATCGAATCATCAATTCCAGCGCTTAATCTTTAGGTCTGGAAGTTCTCCCTGATGTCTAGCTTAAATCACTCCTTCTGTTCGGTGGGAAGGGTCTTCTTTCCCACCCTCAATCATTTTTTCCCCTCTGATCTTAAGTGAAGTGGATTTTTTTAAACCAGAAGGGAAGAGGAATGAGGAAAAGGGAGCCTTATCTCTGTCTCAAGCTTTGTTTCATCTTAGGGATAAAACAATGAAGGGGACATTGTGGAGGGGAGACACGGCACAGAGAGAGTGAAGAAGAAGGGGCAGAGGAATAAGAAGGAAAGTTTAAGGGCTAACCAACCCTCCTGTCACAAAGTCCAGCCGGCTGCTGGGCACCAGGCACCCACAGAGCTGCTCACAGGTGTCTTGCAGTTCAGGAGCCCCATTGTCTGGGGTGCCTCAACCCCTGAGCCCTACAGCACCCAAGCAGCCATCTGCTGCCCTCCTCCTCAGAGCACTGGCAATGTGTGCCTATTGCCATGGCAACCAGATCTCCTGGCACCTGGAGAGCAGGTCTCAGTAGCAAGGAGACCCCCAAGTGACTTCTAACAAAGCCTCCTTCCCTCCAAAATCAGGGTTCCACCGGCCCCTTGGCTGGGACCCACACACCCTGGCTGCAGAGTGATGGAGAGGCCAGTGTGCGCCCCCACTCAGGCCCAGCTTATAGGCCATCACACCATCTGGGGAGGTTATGTCTTGGGATCTCTAGGCTCAGATGACATGGGGACACTGGAAAGTGTTCAGTTCTCAGATTTTGCAAGGATGGATCTGAATATGTTTACTATCTATTGTCACCACAGCCCCTGGCCCCTTGTCACCTCAGATCCAGATTCCAGGCCACTTTCCCCTGCTCCAAACCATCCAGCTCGGCCTTCACCACTAGGGTAATCTTCTTCAAATACCATTTTTATCCAATCACTCCTCAGCTCAAGTGCCTAAAATAGCTTGCTCCAGATTATCAGATCATACCTAAACCTTTACGGTATTCACACCCACCCCACACACACTCCAACTTCAGCTCCAGGCCCTCACCATTCCGGTCACACCATCTCTTCTCTGTCCCAATTTTCTTGTTCCTGCCACATTTTCCTTTGCTCATGCCATTATCCCCCTCCCACCACGTCCTTGCCTTCCGGTTCACATTCACGTCTTTCAACAAGCAATGCTGGAGTCTGTCACTATAGCTACTTACATCTACAACGATGTTGCTATAAATGACCATCTAATTGCGGGTTCCAAACTTCTCACTTCACTGCAAACTCCTCGAGGGGGCAACTTTCTCTTTCAGTACACTGTGGGATTTCCCTGTTAGACAGGGGGCTCCCGAAGGACCCACAATGCAGCGTCCTCCACCAGACTAGGCACTCCCTAGAGAGCACCACAGCTTCCCCATTAGAAACCCCCAGGCACAGGGCGGAGGAAGCTGTCGCTATGCCTCCCCCAGGCCTCAGCACCACCACAGCCATAGCCTCCAAAGCAAGTTTCAGGGTGAAAAGTCTAAAGCGGCACTGGAAACGTCCTATAACTGAGCTGTCCAATACAGTGCCCACCAGCTGCACGCGGCTAATGAACACTTGAAAGGCAACTAGTCTAAAATGACACGCACTGTAAGCATACTATAGACACCAGATTCCAAAGACTTAGTATGAACAAAAGATGAAATCTACCCTCTTAAAATTTTTAAGTGTACGGGACAGGACTGGTAACTATAGACCATTGTTGCACAGCATCACTTTTTTCGTTTTATTTTATCTTGATGTATGCCTGTCTCACAGATGCCTCAAATTCTCTCTGGGACCAACTGGTATTACCAATTAGTTAATTAATTTAGACCTTTAGTGTCCTAATGCTGAATCTCCCGTCCCAGGAATGCATCAGGAATAACCATAACCGCGCTAGCACGTTTCACTTGTGTTGTTCCTTACCGTACCATGGTGCTTTTGGCACAAGCCAGTTCACACACACTGACCCTGTGAAGCATGCAGATCGGGCATGAATATCCGCAGTTAACAGGTAAGGAAACAGAAGGTCGGGGGGGCTAAGTGAAGTGTGCAAAGGCAGTGCCGGGACTAGGCCCCAAGCCCCTGACACCCAGACACTTTCTGCTGCACATATACAGGCAGGGCAACAGACATGGTTCAAAGCAGCAGAGTTCTGTGCTCTCTTTGCCCCCCAAAAGACAGACTGGGACATGGCTCAAAAAAGGGAAAGGCTATTAAAATAGGAGTAGGTGCCAAGGTAAGAAATCTCAGATGGGAGCCTGTGGGCCTGGGCTCCAGAGTCACTTGTGTGCCCTTGGGTTCCCCCCGCTTCCAAATCTCTGCACTTCGGTTTCCTCGTCTGTTAATATAAGGAGCTGGCTGCTTCAAAATGCATCCAGATAGGCACCCGCTTACCCTGCTCACGGGAATGCAAACCAGCTTGATCCTTTTGTACAGCAATGTGGCAATGTGTGTCAAGAGCCTTAGAAACGTTCAAACTCTTTGACCCAGTAGCTCTACTTCTGAGAATCCTAAGGAAATAATCCTAAATAAGGAAAAAACTTTATGTGCAAGGACCTTCATCTCAGTATTGTTTATAATACTAAAATACTGGAAATGAGCTAACATCTAATAATAGGAGAATGGCTAAACTATGAGATGGTAAATCCCCTTAATGAAATAATATGCAGTTATTTAAAAAAACAAAAACAGCATCAACATAGAACGTGCTTTTGGCATATGTGAAAAAAAAAAGCAGGATATTAAAGGGCTGGTTCTGCATTATTGTAATTAAATTTTACAACAAAAAAAAAGTTTTGCTCCCCTTGGGGGCACACACAGATATGTTCACCAAAAACCCAAAGGAAATTCACCATAATGCCAAGAGTGACTATTTAGAGTGATGGGACTATGGTCCTTGCTTTTTTTCTTCTTTTCTCAGTTTCTAAGTGTGCATAAATAATTTTGGAAAATATATATAATGACGGTCCTGATTTGAAGTTCCCCAAAAGCACTCGTGGCTCCAACAGGTCTGGATGGGTCAGACGGGTGGTGAGGGCGACTCGGATGCTCAGGCCCATGCCTGGGTTGGTCAAGGAAACACTAAGCACCTGAGAACCCCTCCTCAGGAAAAGCAAAACCTCAAGAGATCGGGGACCAGGATAATTCACATCCAGGTGGGGAATGACCATCCCACTGCCCCATCCCTCTAAAAAAGAAAAAGACCATTTTTGTGGCTACTGACACGTGGAATAAAAATAAGCATGTGGGGCCGGCTGAGTGGCGCGATGGTTAAGAACTCGCTTGGGATGTCAGAGGGCCCCGGTTCAGATCCCACATATGAGGGCCAGTGACACTGCCCTCCACAGCTAAGATGCTGAACAACAGCTCAACCTGGAGCTGGGCTGCTGTGAGCCACCGGCGACGGTGTAGGCTGCAGCCCCTGCTGCAGTGGGTTGCCATGGGCTACCGTGTGTAGCCAGCAGCCAGCGTGAGCAGCCAGCAGCCGCCGTGAGCGGCCGTCCAGAAGCCGGCGACTGATCTGCCTCACCCGGGAAGAGCGCAATGATGGTGCCAACTTGGGCCAGTGAAGCAACGTCCTCCACAACTAGACTGAAGAACAAAACGACAGCAACTTGTCTGTTCCCCTTCCCCCAATTCCCCAGCACTGTTCCCATCCCCCCAATTACCCAATAAAAATCTTTAAAAAACAATTAAAATAAAAAAATAAGCATGTGTCTGAGCAGATGCTTTTCAACCTGTGCTCCTCAGAGCCCCGTTAGTGGCTGGGGCCAAAGTGGAGGAGGTAGGTACGGAAAGGAGAGCCATCTACCTATGTGACTAGTCACTCTATTGCCCAGGGACACCGAGGCAAGATTTCACTGGAACAAGTGGGGATGGGGAAGAAAGCTGGGATCATCCTGAGTCCTGACCTCCCTCCCTGGTCTGCATTCTTCACAGCAGGAATAACTTTTCCCCAAACTTTCCAGCTCTTCTCTGATGCCCCTGCTGCGACGTGTAGCTATTACCAAACCAACCCAGAGAACCGGGCCTGTTTCCGAAAGGGTCTTTGAAAAGTATGAGAAGGCTTAGATGACCCCTGGACGACCTCATGGTGCCTGTCTCCCCTCCCCCTGAACCCACAGGCAGTGAGTAGCTGCCCAGGTCACACACCTCAGACAAGGCCTGACCAGGCTGCAGAAGGTCCAGAGGGAAAAGTCATGTGGACGAGGGCGGCGATAAGGCCGCTATGTGCACCAGGTCTTCCACCGTCAGCGCTGGGTACCCGAGAACATAAAGGTACCACAGTTAGGACAAAAAAGGGAAGTGCGTTCTACCAAGCTGGACAGGGACTCCTGGCCCCCATTTCTCAAAGAGCGGAGATAGGCTAAGGACAAAACAGGTTTCAGATAAATTAAGAGAAGGCAGAACCACAATTAGTTATCAAGGGACATGACAGATGCCTGAACCACAAGCAGGAACTTTTAAGGTCAATGTCAAGGGGGACAAGCCTCCACTCTCCAAACATACAGCTTGGGCCAGACTCAAAGGTGGTTCACTGGGGCTGCAGAGCATGGGTCTAAGCCAAAGTTACTATTCTTGGGATCAAATCTGGCTGTCTGACAGCGCTGGACTGCTGGTAAGCCTGGTGGCAGTGTGGCTGACAATACTAGGAGGTTGTTGAAAGGCAAAGGGGGGCCTTACAATGCAAGCAAAGGCTTCTTCTAACCGCTCTGTCCCAGGGCAGAGCAGCTCCTAGGATCACAGCTGGGGAAAGTGTTCAAAGGAAACTCTAGGCATGTCTACGCTGTTTTCTTTTTGGCAGGGGAAATGCACTTATGTTATATTTATTAGATAATTAAAGATTGGCAATTTAAAAGAGGAGAAGAAAAGGACCCCATTAATGCATCCCTAGGTACGAATGGGATGGGCAATGAAATCACATTTCCTTGCCAGAGTCTTCACATCTTACAGAGTCTTGAGTAGCACGAAGAGCACAGATCTAGAGCCAGAGGGACCTGGGTTTCAATCGTGGCTCCACCACCTACAGCCTGTGACCTGCGTTCTTCATCAGTGACATGGGGATGGTGATAACACCCAACTAACAGAAGCACCAGGAGGAAAAAACTCAAGTAGTGTTCTTGAGTGACCCAGTGCAGTGAGGAATCGGTTCTAGATCCATCCTCCTAAGGATGCCACCTTCTCCTCCTTCCCATCCACCCCCAGACCATCACCATGTGAATGAATCAACTACATCAATCAGAAGCTCCCAAAGAGCTCCTCCTGTCACAAATTAAGAATGAACCCCTGGGCTGGCCAAGTGGCGCGTTGGTTAAGAGTTGGCTTGCGACGCCAGCTCTGAGCAGCAGGGCCCCGGTTCAGATCCCACATGGGCCAGTGACGCTGCACCCTCTACAGCTAAGATGGTGAACAACAGCTCAACCTGGAGCTGGGCTGCCATATGTCACCGGTGTCAGCATAGGCTGCAGCCCCTGCTGCAGTGGGCTGCTGTGAGCTACTATGAGTGGTTGACAGCCAGCGTGAGCAGCTGTCCAATGGCCAGCCACCAATCTGCCTCACCCAGGAAGAGTGCAATGATAATACCAACATGGGCCAGTGAAGCGACGTCCTCCACAACTAGACTGAAGAACAAAAGGACAACAACTTGTCTGTTCCCCTTCCCTGATTCCCCAACACTGTTCCCCTCCCCCAATTCCCCAATAAAATCTTTAAAAAAAAAAAAAGAATGAACCCCTGAGCCAGCCCACTGGGGCCTCTCCCCACACAGCCCCCCTCACAGGCCCTTCCTGGGTCCTTCCATTCTGTGTTTTTGTCACATTTGTCCTATCCCTTCTACTTTCAGGGCTCTCTCTCTTTGGAATCCACACCCGTCCCTAGTCCCTCCTCCGTGAGGTCTTCTCTGACCCTTCCAGCCAGCAGGGAATTCTCTCTCTCCCACTACTTTCCTCCCACACTGCTTTGATGACAGATAGCCACAGGCAGGTGTTGATCTTCCCGACTTTAGCAAACATTTTGAGTTTGGCTAGTTTGCAAGAAAGGAGTAAGACCCAGTCTTCTTCCCTCAAAGAAGTTGGAATCCAGTGAGGAAGAACAGATAGGCCCACCCAGGAAACACTGGAGAAGGCAGAACAGCCAACTGCTAAGCGCTAGCGGAAGCAGCACCATCAGCACTGTGTCTGAGTCACAATCCTGCCTGGGCCAAGCTCAGAGGGATGTTACCTGCAAGCTTTGGAAGGGGACTTGAAAATGCAGCACAAATAGCTGATTCACAGGCACCCCGTGCAGAGAACACAAGACCCAAATGAAGACAGTTCCCTCTTCCTGTAGCTTCCAATCTTGGACAAACACTGTCCCCACAAGACACTGGGGATGGACATGCTTGGTTTCAAGCTGCTGGCCAGTTCGGAACATCAAGCAGAGGCTGTGCCGGCACCTTCGGCCCTTGCCTCATCACCCCCCACCCCAGACTTCCCACTCTGCCGTGGTCAGCAGGATGGGGCCAGAAGGTGGGCAATCAGCCCATGCCCCCTGCCTGTGTTTGGGGCCTGGTTCCTGCCTTGCCCCATCTCTCCAGCTGTGTTCTGAAGAGAAGAATGTGCACTATGCCCAGAACAAACACTCAAACAAGCCTCCTGGGTGAGAAGGCAGCTCTGAAAAGAAGTGGGAGCCTCCACCCCCATCAGCTCTGTGAAGTGTGTGTGTGTGTGTGTGTGTCTCGGGAGCCACCCTGAGTTCAGCATGAGGGAATTTTCTAATCAGATGGAGCAATGTGGGAAAGTCACAAAATCAGGGCTCACCACCAAGCACCCTGGAGGCACGGACATGTCTGGGGGGCGAGATCCCTCGGCTACCCTGGAAGATGGCTAACGGACAGAGTTCTGTCTTAGTCCATCTTTTCGTGCCCCATCTTCAATCGGCTCTCAGTGAGAAACCCTGTCAGAGTGGTTTGGTAAATGTGTTTACTTTGGAATCTGAGCTCCTAACTCTGGCCTCCTCTGAGCCTCAGTTTTCCTATTAACCACAGAGAGAACTAGACCTGCCTTCCCTGCCTCTGGGGTGCTGCTAGGACAACACAGAGGTGACAGGGGGAGGGCAGTGGGAAGCATGTGTGCTAGTGATGCTATCCTATCGGTGTTGCTGCTGGGGCAGGCCCTGAACAGAGCTGCTTGGTGAAAGCCTGTGGGGCCACCAGTGCAGGCTCCCCAGGAGAACAGCCCTGCTGCCATGGCCTTGATTTTGCTGCCAAGAGACGCAGGCCCTCAGCAGCCCACAGCAACCCCGCCCCTGCATGCTCCTTCCACAGCCCCTTGGTGAGGCTCTGAGTGCTAGCCTAGAGCTGACGGAATCGGACAGGCAGACACAAGTCGTCTTGAGCCACAGTGTGTCCACCTTCCAAGTCCTCCTTTTCTTGGAATGCAAATGTTTCCAGACCCAGAGTCCACCCAGGCAGATAAGATGGAACTCCAACTCTGTTCTCTCCTCAGGACCAGGGTAGCTGCGAGAGGCACGGAGGAGAGCAGGGCAGGAGAAGAGACATGCCCATGCGAGGCCTGAGGAGGACCGTGCTAACGACGGGGTCCTTGGGGTTCTCCACTACACCAATCATGCCATTTTATTTTTCTGTATTTTGGATGCTTTGCCTAGTCAATTCCTACACATAGTAAAAGGCTTGCCTCTTGCCTGTGTGGATAAAACCTTTCATATGCAAACCAACCAATCCAGACCCCTTCCTTCCCAGCCTCCTGGATCAAGCTCCTACACTCCAACCCTCTAAGCTGCTACTCCCCTGCCCTAGCCACCCCAGGGCCAGGTACCAGACGACTCAGACAGTCCCTACACCTCAGAGCCCACTGAAATTATCCAAACTAGCCAACCACAGGCCTGCTGACCCTGCCTCACCTATTCCTTCCCATGGAATTTGCAATATGTTTTTCCCTCTCTACCTCCGGACTACCCTGGTGCTTCCGATGTGGCCGCCTAAGGCATGGCACGCCCCGCCTCTTTAACGGTGAGTAACCAACTATCTGCTCAGTGGCAGTCGTCTCCTGATCTGCTTCACCATACCTGGATAATAATAAAGCCAGCATTTAAAAACACTCACCCTAGGGCTCCCCAGTCAGTTACAAAGATAGACAATGTTTTGGTGCCACTGACCAGCAACGTGGTGTTTTCATTCGAGTTGGAGGGGGTGAGGAGGCATGGAAAGGGATTTTTTTCCTCCTGATATTGTGCTCTTGGGACTCCGGGTTATTCCCTTTCCATTTCTCCCATGATCACTCAAATGACACAAACAATGGCTAATGAACACTGACTGTTGTAATGATGGGAGGGACAGGGACACTCGGGTGACCTGGGATTGAGCAAGTTGGCATTCCCACGACTCCACCCAGCCAGGCTCCTTAAGGCTCTCAACAGTGCCCAGGTCCTTTCCTCCCCTGCCCCATGCCAGCTCCTCTTGGGGGGCACACTGCCATCCTCTGCCAGCCTGTCACTCGCACACCCGGCCTGCAGGCCAGGCCTCAGCTATTGTTCCTGTTTCTTAGGAAATCCAGGACCTTTTCCATCTGGGCACCAGGTCGCCCCTTGGTTTTGGATCAAAATTCCTCAACTTGAAGCCCTTCACATCCAGGCTTTGGGACATCCTTGGAGTTCAGCCACCACATTTCCCTGAACTGGCTGTTCCTCCGTTCTAGGAATGTGACGCCCCCTCAGCTGCCCGCCCTGCCAAGCGTCATCCCGCTCTGCCCATGTGATCCCTCAAGGTCACATACCCAGTCCCAACTCTGACCCCCAATTCCACCTTCTCGAGACACCCTGCCGTTCTCCCACTCTCTCACCGTCCCATGCCCATGTTTATCCCCCATCAATACACTCCTCTCCTAGACCTCCTCTCTTCTCAAACATCACCATCACACTTTAGCATCCAAGATTAGCACCTGCATTTCTCTGGTCACCAAAAAGAATGGGATTGTATAAACAAACTGTGATATATCCATCAACTGAATGTTATTCAGTCATAAAAAGGAATGATGTATTGATATATACTACAACATGGGTGAACCTCAAAGACATTGTGCTAATTGAAAGAAGCCAGACACAAAAAGACACATATTGCATGATCCATTTATGTGAATTCTCCGGAAGAGGTAAATCCATAGAGACAGAAAGCAGACTAGTGGTTGCCAGGGCTGGGGAGGGGAGTGCGGGGGAGGGAAGACTTAAGAGTGACTACTAATGGGTGTGGGGTTTTCTTTGGTGGTGGTGGTGGTGGGGTGATGAAAATGTTTGGTACTAGACAAAAGGTAGTGGCTGCACAGCATTGCGAATGCACTAAATGCTACTGAGCTGTACACTTTAAAATGCTTGATTTTGTGTTATGTGAATTTCACCTCAATTTTTAAAAAAGAATCCAATTGGATAATCAATCCATCAACTACATACAGTGTACAGTGGGCACATAAACGAAATACAAGAGGTAGCCTGGGATAGTACAAACAGCCTGGGACCTACAATGAAAACTCCAAACACCAATTCCATGTTCGATGCTTGGGAAACATTAAGCAAACCACAGAACATCACCTCCATCGGAAGCGCTACCACATAAATACGGTCACTAAACACGTCCCCTTCAGTGTTGTGAGAATTAAATGAGTAATGTAGGGACATCACACAAAAGACATTCATTTGTACACGCGACAAGAACATTAGTATGCAAAATGTTAAGTTAAAAAAAAAAACCGGCAGACAAAATTCTAGCTATGCAGGCTGCCTTTACACATAGGTAAATGTATCTCTGTAGATATAAAAAAGACTTAGAGAACTAGCTGGTATTTTAAGCTTATGGAATTTTTTCGGTACAGACGGGATAAATATATTAGGAGTCCAGGAAGTCAGGCTCTAGCTCTGGCTCTACCCTTAACCAGCCTGGGAGGCCCCTGTGAAATCCCCTGGTTTTGAGAATGACTGAACTGTGACAATGGCCCAGTTTAACCAGGCCTACTCAGCCCTGAGCTCCTCTCGGTGCCAGGGGCTATACAAGGCGCATGCAGGAAGCACATGGGGGCCCCCTGGGAATTAGTGAGAGTGAGTCCCAGTCCTCCGGGAGTGTGCATATCAGCACTATAAAACCAGGCAGGATGGGAAAAAGAAGACAGATGGCCCAGCACATGGGTTCTCAGTGTGGCCACAGGGGAAGGTGTCCTTTGAGCCAGGGTCTAAAAGCAGGACACGGCTTTCGCAGGTGGAAAGGGTGAGTTTCCGACCACAGGCCTGTCCAAGCTGCAAGGCTGGGCAAGGGAAGAGTCACCATAAATTCCCATTCAATTCTCCGGCACAGCGATTCTGAAAGTGGGATCCCCATGCCAGCAGCAGCAGCACCTGGGAACCAGCTAGAAATGTGAATTCTTGGGCCCCATCCTCACCCTGTGAATCAGAAACTCTGGGGGTGGGGCTGGGAAGCCCTCCCCTAGTACCTACCGGTACTTCCTTAACAGAGGAAGAGTATGAAAATTGTCCCGGCAAACACTCCTTTGTGGCCAGCCCCGCCTACCTGGCAGGCCCCAGCTAGCTGAGCTGAGAAAGTTTCCTGCACTCAGAGGAGCTAATCTATCACCTGAATATAGATTAACTTTCCCTCCCTTCACCAGCCCACTGGCCTGAGAAAGGCAAACACCTAAAGCGAGCAGAGCCATAATAAATCTGTCTGCTGCTGCCGCCCCAACTCTTTCCACAGCCCTTCCCACACCCGCTTCCCTGGCCAGAGACCTGTGATCCCTGGGGCAGTGGCCTCATAGCCCTGAGGTCCCCAGACAGAAGGAGGCAATGGGGCTTCCCTCTGCTCTCCCCCACACAGCCCAGCGCTAGGATCCTACAGCTCTGTGGGAGGCCCCACCACCCCCCAAAACCCCCTCCAGAGCTGGGAAGATGAGGGAAAGAGGGATGGGGGTTGGAACACAGCTCATCACATTTAAGGGCAGCAGAGTGACCGGGAGTTGCCTTTCTAGGACTCCCCAGGAAACAGCTCACAAAGACTCCCTCCAGGGCAGCTCCTATCCTGGGAAAGTTCCCCACCCCTTCTCCTCCTCTTGGGAGCAGCCTGGGACCACCCCACCTCCCAGGTGTCAGCAGGAATGGCAGGTGTGGGAATCCCAGGCTGAAAGGCCTGTTGAGGAGGCTCACCCACTATTATTCCAAGGCCCTCAGCCACACCCTGCACATGGTCTGGCTATGGACTCACACTTCCACCTCTTACTAGCTGGGTGACCTCTGAGACCTGATTTTCTGGAAAACCAGGATAACACTACCCTCCTTAGAAGGCTGCAGGGAGGATGAAATCAAAGGACATAACACATGAAGTACATAAAGAGTCAGTAACGAAGCTCTTATATTCATGGCCACCATCATGCCCAGCCTTTATGCAAACACCTGCAGTGGCCAGAGCCCAAATTCTTTAGCACCAGCCACTCTGGCTGCCACTCATCTCCACACCAGCAGCTACACAGACATTCTCGATTTGGCAAATTGCAAGACCGACCTCCATGACCTGACTGTTTCTGAGAAAGCTCTTCTTCCCTGTCCTGTGCGCCCCCCACCAAGCATTGTACCTGGGCCCCAGGTGATGAATGCCAGCTCTGAGGAGGACCTATCGTCCACCACGGGGTCCCCACATAGAGGGCTGAGCAAGTATAGGACCAACACAGATGTTTGGAAAATTGCATAGAATCCTTCCAGGTTCAGAAGAGCAAGCAGAGCCTTAAATCAGCAGGGAGCAAGCAGACGCCTCTGACCCTCTCCCGTCACTGTCTGAGCGGTCAGATGATCATGCGCAGGGCCCTGTCCTGGGCACCTGGGGACGCCCCATTCTGAGCGGCTGTGTCCTCAGAGTTCCCAGTCTGAGACAAACCTCCAGAGGCAACCGATGTTCACCAGCCCTGACAGAGCAGGGGACGAAGGCCTGAGCCAGGTCCAGGATGCCAGCACCTGCTCCCTGCTGCCTCCCAATCCTGGGCTGAGACCCACCATTCCCGATGCGCTTCCAGCTCCAGCTCCCATAGAGTGCTGCCCAGAACTACCCACTCTGCCCCCCAGGACTCAACCCATGGTAGCTGCTCTTGAGCTCATACTCAGGAGGCCAGGGCAGCCCGGGGCCCTCAGCCTCGGGGCTCCTACACGCATGCCCCAGAAAGGCTTAAACTAATGGAACAGCTGGGCTGATATGTCAATACAGGTGAGCAGGCCCATGTGGAGCTTCCCATCCATGTTGACGGCACAACAGAGTCCCAGGTGGACAGACGGGAGCCTTTAGCACTCTTCCCCACATGCTGCCCAGTTCCCGTCTCCATACCCTGTGGGCCCACTTACTAAACCCACCCAAACAGAACTGCCCATCTTCTGGGAAGGATCACACCCTCCCCCACAAGGGGATCGGGAGAGCTTCACCACCCCAGGCCCCTGCCCCAGCATCCAGAAACTCAGGACACCTACCCTCCTCTCTAGAAGGAACCAACAAGGCCCCCACTTACAAAGTCTTCCTCCATAGAGGGGAGGATGTGCAGAGAAATAGGAGGGAACAAGACTAGACCGCGGGGAGGCTTTCTGACCAAAAGGGGATGCCATTATAGGAGAAAAAGCATCTTCCCCTGTGGGCCTCACTGAGCACAATCTGGGTATCCTGTCTTAGTTCAGATTCCTGCCCCCACCCAGCTTGCGCTTAGAGAAGACATTCTCCTCACTAGGAAATGGGGGAATGGGAGAGAGAACAGAGTGACAGAGAAAGAACCCAACAGGACTACCCTGCCCCACACCCCGTGGTCTGTCTCCATCTGACGCTGAATGGAAGCCAAATAATGTGACACAATGTCCTCCAAAGTCCAGGCACCCCTCACACTGTGATTCCCAAAGGGGTCAGGGTCCCATGGATGGTTCTTGGGGTGTCGTTTTAAAAGTACAAAGACAGCAGGTGCTGGTAGTCACAATGTGGTGACAGAGAGCTCTGAGAGAAAATTAAAACAAAAACCTAAGAAGGGATGTGCTTGAGCGGCGGTGGGCTTAACGTGGGGGTCAGTGCAGAAGGCAGCTGAGCCCCCATCAACTGCAGATTTTCAGCTGTTTATCTGTTCTGTGGGAGACTCTGGGACCCATCTCCCTCACATCCCTCATTTCCTATCTCTGGTCTTCAGCTTTACCACCAAAAACATCTGGAGAGCTAGAAACATCTGGATCCTTCCTTCCTCAGGCTAAAAAACGAAACAAACAAACAACAAAAAAAAGGACAGTCATGGTTATGTGCTCGTTCGATGATTGCCCTGAATAGCCCTGTCCGTGAACATGCCTATCACAGTGGCTAAGGACAGATGCCCAGCACCGCCTCACAGAGCGGGCATCACTGCCCAGCCCTGGACTTTGCTTCCTGGTTCGGTCTAGATTTGGAAGAAGTAATGGAGCCCCTGGAGACGTCCTCAATGTCAGAAACAGACAGAGGCTTCACAACACGGGCTTGTCAGGGAGGCAATGTGCCTCTCTTGCCTGTTCTATTTTCCTGTTTTCACCCTGGACATTCTGCCAACTCATGGGACAGTTGCTGTAGCCCTTGCCTCTTGGCAGATAGATGGGCCAGTCCTGGGACCAGGCTGTTTTTTTAAGTAGTGACCTTTCCAGAGGTAGGCATTGAGTGTGCCTAAAACAAGTAACATTTCTCTGAACCCTAATTTCAGGAGCACGTCCGTCCCTCACGAGCTTCCTGAGCTGTGAGCTAAGGCCCACGGGTGGGCTGGGGCCCGAGGAAGGACGTCTGTCCATTTCTGGGAGGCCTCTGATCACAGCCTGAGATGGGTGGGAGACGCTCTCTCCCAGACAGAATTTCTGGAGCAGAGTTATAGAAACATACACTTGGGGAGGCCTTCCCTTCAGAAGTCCGAGGCCTAAAGTTCGGAGGCCAGGTCAGGAGTCAACTCTGTGTGCAGATGTGCATAGGATTCCCCCAAACAAATCCCAAACCAGTGTGGCTCTCACCAGAGGAGATGACTGACTTCACAGGCTCTGGAGATTTGGGGTAGCAGGACCACCATGGGAAGCTTACCTGACCCTACTGTCAGCCTAACCTAAATCTCTCTGCTGCAACTTGAGACATTTCTTGTTCCCCACTCAGAAAGGACAAAGAAGGAAGTTCACCCTCCCTTTGGTTTGTTCAACAAGTATTTATCGAGCCTGACTGTGCTTTGTGCGAGAGACAAACTCCAAGGGCTTGTCCTAAAGGAGCATATAGAACAAAGACCGAGGCAGACCCAGGAGAGCAGGGCTGTGTAGTGGACAGAGCAATGTCTAGGAGTCATGTCCGAGCCCCACCACGGACTGGGGTCCCCTGGGAAGGTCATTTCACCTCAGTGCACTTAAGCCTCACTCTCAGGGCCGATGCAGGCAGAGCTAGGCAAGGTGACCTTGAGGCTCCTGCCAGCTCTGATCCAAATAAAGCAAAACTCAGACTGGATAGAGAGAGATCGCAAAGGTGGTCCAGACAGTATGTGTGGATGGGTGAATGAAGACTGACATTGGGGGAACACTGCAATGCTTCTCAGCCCACCCCCAGCTTTCTCAGTCCCAGGTGCACAATCCTCGATCACCCCCAGCCTCCAGCCACTCCACACTGATCTCAGCCACTAGCATGGGCCATACCCGAGCCCCACCTCCACACTTACTGTGCAACCCTGTGCCATCTCTTATCCTCTCTGAGACACATTTTCTAATCTGTAAAATGGGGATGATGATAATTCCTACTTCACTGACACTCCAAGGAGGATGTATGGAAAACACTCCTCAGAAAATGTACCAACATTAATTTATTTTTATTTTATTATTATTATTATTATTACTATTATATTTGCCAACAACTTGTTTTGCTAATGATTCCCCATGTCCAGTATTGAATGCCACAGAGACATGGGAGGTCGGAGGAAGAGAGAGAAGGCCACATTTGAGTACCAGTTCTGAGCTAGAGGCTTGATCTGACAAGTCATCTTTAAAGCAACCCTCCTGAGGGCTTACAGATGTGGAAACTGAGGCTCTAAGGAGCTAGGTAACCTGCCCAAAGCCACACAGGTCAGCAAGGCCAGAAGCAGGATTTAAACGTGGGGCTGCCTAACTCCAAGGCCTCTACCACACCTGCCTCTGGGACCCCAGAGAGAAGCGCTGAGGGGTGAGCCACAGCATGGCCCACAGCTCCCTCCCAGCACCAGGGAGGAGACCCTCATGTTCTCCCACAGTCACCACTGGACCTCGGGTCTAACGGGAACTGTTTATTCTACGCTCTGATATTTTCTATAAACACAGCTTAAGTTGCCGAGGGAGGGAGAGAAACTCATTCGTTAGAGGGGAATGAGACGGAATCATTAAACTTCCTTTGGCTCAGCTGGGGACCAGGGGACAGGGTGGTATCTGCCCTGGACAGAACCCTAACCAGCCTCACCCTCAGCCCCAAGGTAGGCTAGTACACCTCCATGCCAGGTGTCAGTGCGCCTGAGGTGTCCCTGGTCGGGGCCCTTCTCACCAGAGCCCTGGGGAGGTCTTCATGGCATAATACAATATGACCCAGATTCTTCCTGAGCTGGGCCACTTGTCCTCTGGGGGTCACAGCAGCCCCTGGGAGGACTAATGAGGCTTTCCTCAGTGTCTGTGGGACCATTTAGAAAATGATTACTTTTCCTGTCACCAGAGAGAGAGGTGGCAGGTCCCACAGTGCTTCGGTGGCCTTGGGGAGGAGCTCCAACCAGGGAGAACACAGTTTAATTACAAAGCTCAGGCCTGCGGGTTTAATCTGGTGCACCTTCTTACTATACCGCTTTTCAAGTTCTCCTTTATTTTATCCAAACACCACACCCTTGGGGGAAATTCCCAAGGAGAAAACTGGGTATAGCAGCTGGCTGGCCTGGGACAGCCCAGAGAGGCAGAGATCAAACTCAGGTATAGATTTTTTTACCCCGGAACTATATACTAATTATATAGAGATAAACTGGCATGATGGTTGAAATTTGCTTTTACACTTCAGCAAGCAGGAAAAAAGACAAGAGAATAAATTAAATAAACGTGGCAGGAAAATCATGGCAACTGGCGATTCTGAAGGATGTGTCTATGGGGGTTCATTCTTCTCTCTGCTTTCAAATGTTTCAAATTTAAAAATCTGAGACAAAGGCCCCACCGAGGGGCAGGGAGTTATAATGTTATAAGGTGGAGCCCAAGTGAGGTGCCCGGGGAGGGCGTAGGAAAGGGAGCTGGAGGGACAGAAGGACGCGAGGGTGCAGGGGCAGGAGGGGCCGGAAGCGATGATGATGTCATTCCGCAGAGGGTGGCATTCTCCTCCAGGACCTGAATCTGGTTGGACACATCACCTCCACTTCAACAGCCCTGTTTCTGAGACTTCATTCCTCAAGGCTCGCTTCCAGACTCTTCCCCCAAGGGGGCTAAAAACAAGAATCTCCTTTTCTGGAACTTCTTTTCTGGAACTTGAACATTGTGTCCCGTTGAGCTGGGGAAGATCCCGGGCTTCCCAGCTGAGGGTCAGCCTAGGCAACCTTCCAAAGGGCCTCCCTGATCCCGATTTGATTGGGAAAGGAGCGGGGGACGTCTAAGGCATGAGGGACACTCAGACTCTGCTCCCTCGTCTGAGGTAAACGACAGAACGTGACAATTCCCTCACAGAAACTTGTAGACTTCAAGATTTTGAGCAACTTCCCTACCAGACAGGCCTTTCACGCCCACAGACAGGGCACCCTGATACCAAGGAAGATGCAAACCCCCCACTCTTATTCACAAACCCTCTCTGTCATAGACTAAATTGTGTGCCCTAAAATTCACAGGTTGAAACCCTAACCCCCAGTGTGACCATATTTGGAGATAGGGCCTTGGGGAGGTAATTAATATTAATTAATGAGGTCATAAGGGTGGGATCCTCACCCAATAGAGCTGATGATCTTACAAGAAGAGGAAGAGATACCAAAGACCCCTATCTCTCTAAGCTCATGCACAAGAAAAGCCACATGAGGACCCAGCAAAAAGTCAGCCATCTGCAAGCCAGGAAGAGGGCCCTCACCAGAAACTGAATCTGCTGGCACCTTGATCTTGGACTTCCAGCCTCCAGAACTGTGAGAAAATAGATATCTGTTATTTAAGCCACCACGTCAGTGGTATTTGGTTATGGCAGCCCAAACTGACTAACACACTCTTCCCTTCACAGAGCTGATACCCAAAGATGCCCTGCAGTTCCATCTGACCCAACAGCAGACCTGTCTGGCTCAGGTGCCCCTGATTTCCAGCATCCTCGAAGGTACAGGGACCCTGCCCTCCACTGCCCCACACGCGTTATCCAGGGCAGGAGGCATGAAAGGCCACAGGTGGGTCTGCCTTTCCGGGGAAGAAAAGGAGTTGGTACCCATGAAACCCCACCCTTTCTTCCTTGGTCCTCTTCCTGGGCTCCCCAACAGGGCAGCGAGGGAGATAACTGCCTGATGGCCAGGCCAGCCCAGGCAAGTGAGCCTCCTTCCTCACAGGCCCTGGGCAGCCAGGCCACCAGAGAAGACCCTGCCTTAGGCCCTGGCCCCCTGCAACTCCCTAATTGAACAAATATTTGCATGCGCTAGGCACTGTCCTTTCATTCAGACAATACATTTTTATTAAATGTCCACTTCACTGAGCGTTAGAGATGGAAATGCAGCTCCTGACTTTGAAGAGGCCAGGAATCCACAAACAAAAAATATGACATGGGAAAGACGACAGAATCTCAAGCCAGACAATGGGTCTAAATCAGCCACAGACTAACCATGTCACCTTGGCTGGTCACCTCACCCCTCTAAGCCTCTATGCGTTCTACTGAAAATGAGAGTTAGAGATGAATGATAATTAAAGTTCTTTCCAGCTCTGCCATTCTGGAGTTGTATGAAGTGAAACCCAGAAAACAATACAAATGAAGCCTTGCCGGGTAAGATGGCTGAGATGCCTGAAATGTGTTGGAGGAGAACGCCGTGAGTGGTTCTCCAGCACGGTGAGACCCTGGACCAGCCATGGCTACCAGCTCTTGTGAGCAAGAAGAAAGCCGCTTGCAGGAATCAGAGTGGGCTCATTTCTCTGGGGAGCAACTGGCCACTGTGCCCATCAGCAGGTCTGAGCTACATAGCACCCAGGGCCAGGCACCCACACTGGTCACTCATTCCTGGAAAGGACGGTGGCACATGTTCATACAGGGATCCTACCTTACCACGTGGTCTGTGCTCTACCATCCCAGGTGCCCAAGAGAGGGCCCTGCAGCCCCCTTGCCGCGTCAGGATCCTAGGCCAGAACCCCCAGAGGAGACCTGGCCTCGCCCCAACAGAGGCTCCGGTTCCGACCCTAAGCACAGGCAGATGGCAGACCAGCCCTTTCCCTCCATATGCCCAGAGGCCAAGGAGGTTCCACCACCCAGCTCTCTTTGAACAGCAACAATATTCCTTCCTCCTGGCTCATCGTCCATACTTCTTTCTCATTTGCTAAATCCAGTCCATTTTCCAAGAGAAATGTCTCTCCCTTCACCTTCTCCTTCCCACTGGCACTATGCTCTCCCGTGGGCCCCAGCCCTCCACTCTGTCAGATCCGCCTCAGCTTCTTTCCAGGGCCGCACGCTCCCTACCCCACAAATCTCCCTGCCCAACCCCCTTCTAAAGTGCAGCTTGAACCATGTACTCTTACCCACAAATCTCAAAGGAGAACCTCTTACGGCTACATTACATAGACACGCCTCATGCCAGCATGTGAGGCCGCCATGATGTGTTACCTTTCCAGCTCCAGGTCCCACCTGCCCACCCTGCACTTGGGTGACCAGAAGACTCAGGGTGCCCAGACACACCCTGAACGCTCCAACTTCCAGTTCTTTGCTTCTGCATTCCCCCTGCAGCTATGTGGGGGCTTCAGAGCCTCCATGAAATCCAGCCTGGGCTTCCCCTGCCCCCCAACCCTCCCAGACACTCCCAACTGCTGCTGAGTTCCTCCTGTCTCCCGAGGCCCTCTCCCCACCCCGGACTCTCAACTTGCATTTCTCCAAGCTCCTTCTTTATTCCCCTTGGATTAGAAGTCATTGGATGCTTGTTTTAGATGCCCACCCGCCCCTCCACCCGGCACCTTGCTCATCCTGAATCCTATGCCATGCAGACAGAGGCACTCAAGACCTATCTGTTCCCACAAATGACACTGAACAACCTGTTCTTTGGAGGGAGACGCAGGGGCGGGCTGCCAAGGTGCTCTGCGGAGGCCCTTGACGCTGGCTGCTGTGTTGAGAGCCACCAGCACCCACCCGGGGACAGGTCTCCTCTGTCCAGCACGGCCTGATTGTACGTTTCTGAGTCATCGTCACGAGGCCCACAGCAGCTTAGTGAGGGACACTCTCTATACTCACTCACCCACAAGCACAGACACAGACACACCCAGGCAGGCAGACCGTTTCCCGCCTGGAGATCCGAGTTAAGGCTCCAGGAGGCAGGCAAGGAGAGGGACAGAGACGTTCGGGCCCAAGCCCCAACTGAGCTTGTCCTCCTCAGGGTTTTTATCATCTCCTTTCTCCATGTCCTCCTGCCTGGAGCAGGGGTGAGGTGGAGAGCACGCCAAGAAGCAGAGGCAAGGGGCAGCAAGGCAGGGTGGGAGGTGAGGGGCAGGCCCTACAAACGGCCCCTGCTCCACTTACCTGCATGGCCAACAGCCTGTACCACCTGAGACAGAGGCCAGGGGCCCAAGGCCAGCCCGCCAAAGCCTGACAGCAGGCCCCAGGCCCCTGGCCTCTTCAGTCCTACCCCATGTTTCTCCCCCAGGGATGGCGGGTAGCTCAGGGTGGCAGTGGGATGGAGTGGCCTATGCCCCATCAGACTCCGCATTTGTTTCCTAGGACTGCCTTAACAAAATACCACAGACTGGGTGGCTCAAACAACAGAAATCTATTGGCTCATGGTTCTGGAGGCCAGAAGCCTGAAATCAAGGTGTCAGCAAGGCTGGTTCCTCTGAGGGCTGTGGCGGACGATCTATTCCAGGCCGCTCTCCTAGCTTCGGGTAGCCTCAGGCATTCCTTGGCTTGCAGATGGTGCTTTCCCTGTGCCTTCCCTTAATGCCTGTCTATCTCTGGCCTAAATTTCCCCTTTTATATGGACACCAGTCATAGTGAATTAGAGACCTCCTTAATGGCCTCATCTAACCTGATCACCTGCAAAGACCTTATTTCCACATAAGGTCATGGGTACTGTGAGTGAGAATTTCAACATCTTTTTGGAAGAAACAATTTAACACATAACAGACCCCAAAAGCAGAAGTTGCTAAAGGTACTATTATTGTTCCTACTGAAATAATAACTATAAGAGAGCTGACCCTCATGGCCTTACCACGTGCCATGCACTATCATAAGCATGCATAGCAACACCATGAGGTAGGTTACTTTTATTACCTCCACTTTCCATGACACAGCTGGGGCCCAGAGAGGTTAGGGAACTTACCCAAGGTCACACAGCCTATGAATGAGAAAGCCAGGATTCACACCCAGGTGGTCCTTAGCCACTGCACTATATTAGTCATATCAAACAATGTGGGCATCTGTGCCAGTCTGGGCAGTGCAGATATTATCTCATTATGACACCTAAATCCAGGGCCTGGGTGTGGTGCACTGTGGCCATCAAATTGAGCCATGGAGAGACTTCTCACAGGGCATCTGCCCCAGGCACAGTGGCTCAAGTTGATACCCAAGGGTGGAGCCAGTCCTGCAGTGGGCAATGCCGAGGTAAAAGAAGTTCTGAGTGGGTGAGTGAAGAGAAGAAGGCAGGGGCCACATAGGACAGGTGGAGCCCACTGCCTCCCTTTCTGGGTCCTCCCCCACCGGCTCCCAGATGGGCACAAAACCATCCTATATTAAACTCAACTGCTGTGCTGTAGTAGAAGGGACTTATTGATTTGTCCTGAAGGCTTTTTATTTAATGGGGGAAGACTGTGCGAGAGTTGAGCATGAAAGGCCTGAAACGTGCGGCCTTCAAGCCCCACGGGCCGTCCCTGGTGCACTAACCACAGCCCTGGCCGGGAGCCAGACCGTCGAGCCTCAGCCTTCTCTATAATTGTGTGTGCTTGTTGGTGTTGTTGCTGTTATTATTACTGTTGTAGTAATCATATTACTCGATGTCTCTTTCCCAGCCACTCCGGGCACAGCACAGACATTAGCTCATAATAATGCAGTCTTTACTGAGAGGCAGAAAGTGGCAGGCACTGGGACTGCTGGCTTCCTCCTGGGCAAAAAGGGTCCCTCGCAGGGTTCTGCCCAGCTGCTGATACCACCTCACTTTCTCCCCTTCTCTTGGCAAAGTGGCACCAAAGTTGAGTCTGGATTTAGAGGAGTAGTTAAAGCAGCCAGAAGTTAAAATATACAAGACCATGGAAAACTTAGGGTGGGCACGGTGGCCAGAGGACTGAGACATTTGGTTGACCTACCTCCTTCTCTCAGCCTGTCCGTGGGATTCTACGGACAGTGGGGAAGGTCACACAGGTTGGTACACAAATCTCACAACAGCCCCAAGTGATCCGATGGGGACACTGAGGGTCAGACAGTTGCGGTCACATATCCAATGTAATGTATACAAAGTGGGTAGCTAACCGGGTTTCATATCCAGAGCTGCCTGACTGCAAAGCCCAAATGCCTGCCGTTAAATCACACGGCCACTGAGTCATGACCGAAGGTCAGAGTCAGTGAGCCAGCTCATGACTAGGGGGCTACAAATCCCCCTCCCCAGGCCCCACCAGCCATGAGGACCCACCTCTTCCCAAACCACAAGGCAAGGGCTTCCAACAGGACCCACCAGGAGCAGGCTCTGTCCCGCTCTCCATCGAGCCCCCCGTCATACTGCTGGGAGTCCTTAGAACCCAAGGTGCTCTAGAAATCCAAGGGCTGTGGCCATTCCAGGAGAGGGGCGAGGACACAAATTAGACAGTCTTCCTCCAGTAGGAAGTATATCACAGATACACTTCCTCCAGATATATCACAGTCTGACGGAGTCTGGCGCAGCTGGAACACAGAGAGAGAACTTCCCAACTGTCCCTCCTGGAGAGGAGCATCGGAACTGAGCTTGAGAACAATGAGATGATACTTCCCTGCACCTTGAGGGAGGGGACAGGCCAGTTACTGAGGCTGCCATGGCTCTGGGCTCAGGAATGGGCCACACCACACAAGCAGCTCAAGAGGGCACTTCGTCTTGAGCCCAGCCCTCTCTGACTACCCACCCATCCCACACCCGCCTCCCTGACTCACGCCCTGAGCTTGGCACAAACCCTAAGTGCTCAACTGTCTATCAGGCTTGTGAAATCATGACCCCCCCACCCCCACCCCAGCTATAAAACCCATCCCTACCCCACCCCTGGAGAGAAGGGGAAGTGAAGAGACGCTCCTGATTAAGGGGACGTGAGTCTTGGCTCTGCCTTCCTCCTCTTCTGGCATCCCTGGCTATGGCAGTTGGACCTCCAGCATCCCACCCTCTCTCTCAGCTTTCCAGGTGCCCAGGACTGAGCACCTTTGTGTCTCACAGCCAGACACTGGGTCCTGAGTGGCAGGGGCGGGAGACAAGGGGCCTGATCCCATCCTCAGGAAGCTCCGGTCTGATGTGACATCTTCTGCCCTCAGACAGCCCCAAATCCGATAGGACAGACTCAGCCTCTGCCCTCAGAGATCTCCCAATCTGACGGGGGTGGGGGGACATGGTACTTGTCCTCAGGAGTTCCCAATCTGATGGGGAAGACGCGGCCCCTGCCCTCAGCTCTCCAGCTGATGGAAGGGGTAAGCCCCCTGCCCTCAGGGACCTCCGTGACACCATTCTGAGAAGGGCTGACACTGGGTCAGCATGACCCCACAGGATAGAGCTCAGCAGCCAACAGTCCTTCCGCAGTAAGTACCCAGTCCCAGGAGTGCAGTGCCTTCTTGAGGCAGAGAAGAAGGGCCCTCAAGAATCAGGAAAGCAGGGCCGGCCGAGTGGCTCCGTTGGTTAAGAGCTCGCTCAAGAGTTTGAGCTCTGAGCAACAGCGGTTCGAGTCCAGCCCGAGCTGAGCAGCCGCTGAGCTGCCAACAGGTAGCAAGGATGGCTCAGCTTAAAAAAAAAGGAGGAAAAAAAAAAAAAAAGAATCAGGAAAGCAGAGGACACATGTCCTCAAAAGGGAAGGGTGGGGATGGACCGCCGAGTGGGAGGAAATGGAGAGCTCCCCCAGGACTCAGGCCTGCTCACTACTACTCGTGGGCAGCCTCTGCCCCAGCCCCCGATCTCCTCTCTCACTACCTTGCAGGTGACAGGAGCAGCATTCCATTTGTCACGTGACCAGGGAAAGGCCCCAGGCTGCCTAGGGTGGAAGGCCCCTGCTGTTCACTCTGTTCTCCCTTTGGTTCCATGCTGGCCTTTGAGAGCACCATTGTCAAGGAGGGGAGGGGAACGTGGCTGGACCTCAGCTTCAGACTGGCAGCAAGCATGGGGATTGTCACACGGCACTCAAGGTTCTACACCGTGCATCTACATACCACAGAGAGTGCCCTGCACACGGAAGGGGCTGTGCAATTAGGCAGCTGGCCTCTGCTCTGCTGCTAGCAACCTGCTATCGGAGGCATCAAATTGTGAACAGGACCGTGTGCACATTGTTCCTTAAACCTGTTCCTTCTGACGTCCTTTGCTGTCAGATGGTGGGACCAAGGACTATTCATCTCATGAGCCCAGGGTTGCCCCCACCACACTGGGAGCCTCCTGAATACGGAAGCCAAGTTTCCCTCCTCTGAAAGATGGGGGTTTGGCGGAGCCAGGCCTTTGGCCCTCTGCAGGAAGCAAGTGCTCGCCTACATCCTAGTAACAGGGTCTTTAGTTCCCCCAGGCTTCTGATTTCTCTGGAAAGATGGTCCAAGCAGGACCCACAATCCTCTCACACAAGCCCTTCCCAGGGACGAACACCCTTGAGAGCGAGAGAAGAAAGTCAGAGGCGTCTTGGGAGTGGAATGTGTTTCTGAGGAATGATGAGTGAGGGGAGGTGGCTGCCTCCCACCATCCCACAGCCCTTCCTCCACCCTGACTCAGAGTGACCATCTTTCAGTCATTTCCCCCTTCTGGACCCCATGTTCAGCCTGGTAGGTGCAGGCTGGCTTTTCCAATAGACTCCAGGTTGGAGGGTGTGAAGGTATGTGTGTGTGCGCGTGTGTGTGCATGTCAGTGTGTGTGTGCCCATCTGTCCTGGGGAGCAATAATAGTTAATAAATAAGTGAATGGCAAAAATAGCCTCAAAGGAGCTGACAGGCAGAAGGCCAGAGCGGCCGGGCATGGGGCCAGCACCCTGAAATGCCAAATGTTAATCTAGCCAAAAAGAAAAAAAGGTCCATTTTGAGACCGCCTCCATTAGCCAGGGTCAGGGTCTGTTGTGGTTTCTGGCACTGGCATAGCCCCACCCCAGGCATCCTGAGTGCAGCCCAGGAACAGGGGGGCCCCTCGCTCAGCACTTGGGTAACAGCACTGGAGAGAAGGGGCCCAGTCTGGGGCACACAAGGTTATGAACTGGCAGGAAGATGGCAGGCCGCTTCCCAGCAGTCCGCCAACCGTCCACCCAGCTGGACAGCCCTGTGTACAGTCAGCCCCAAAGGTCCAACCTGTTCCAAGGGAAGTTCTGGACATCATCACAATCTCTCTCTCCCTGCACTTAGGGGCGAGGGATTTGACTCAATTTCCTGGTTGTCACTCACCCCCAGCCAGATCCCTCAAAGATCTCACTGACATCTCTCAGGCCTTCCCTCCATCAGGCCTCTGGCTCCAAGCTTTCTGCACACTGAGGCCTCTGGTGGTCCGTGGGCAATTTCGTTCTCCTTTGCTGCATGTGTGCATGTCTTAATGAAGTTACACAAGGAGAAACACCTGAGAGAAGCAAATGTGTGCCCCTCACTTCTCCAGTGGCTCCGACCCTTTCAAAACCATCCTCCATTTACATGCCAGCCTCTTCAGTCCTCAGGGGCAATGCTGGTCATAGCCCTGGTCTCAGCTGCAACTACCCCCAGATTCAGGGGGACCTGACTCAGCCCACTCCCCAGTTCACACTCACTCAGCAAAGTCCTGGCCCCAGCTCCCAGGCTGGTCCCAGTCAGTTCTGGAGGCTGCCTCATTCCCAAGAGTCTGTGCTGGTCACTTGGTGGCCACCAGCCGGAATAAGGATGGGGCAGGGGTGGGGTAAACACCCAGAACCAAGGATATAGCCCTTTTCCCACTTAGCCTTCTGTTTGGAGGGAATGCAATTTCCTTCTGTTCTCTGTAATGCTGTCTGAACACACAGGCATTCGAGAGAAACACTAAGCTCCCCTATAATATGATGGAACTTAAAAGTGCAAACTACATGCAGCTGGGACAGACCACAGGTCGTTTATTGAGGGTGTTTCACTTGGCAGTCCCTGTGTGAAGTGCTTTGCATATATCATCACATATAATGTTCAACACAACCCTCAAAAGGAGCAATTCTTGCTCTTCCCCATTTTACGGAGAACATTCAGGCTCTGAAAGGACAAGGAGCCTGCCAAGGAGACTCACACGGCTGGAACATGGCGGAGCTGGGATTTGAACCTTGCAGGCACAGGCAACAGCCACGAGCATGAGGGGGCTCTGCCTAGGGAGGCTGGCATTCTAACAGGGGACGGAGGGAGGGCAAGAAATGAAGGAGGGCAAATATGCACTGTCAGGTGGCCCCTGAGAAGGGACAGTGTGTGGCGGCTGGCACAGTGGGCCTACGGGGGCACCAGGACCTCTGCTGGGGGTCAGCGTGGCCAGGACACCAGGGTCCCAGAAAAAGATGAAATTGTCAGAGGCTTAGATCTCTGAGCACCAGGCAGGAGCTGGCTGGAGCGGGGCCCCTGGGTTCCAGAGGGAGAAGGAGCTAGGAGTTGAACGTTTGGGTGCTTCACACCTGGATAAAGGCAGAACCCCGGGAATGTGAGGGGAGGGGGCTGACAGGATATTTAAAGCCCATGAAAAGGGAAGGAGGAGGGCCCTTGGCATCTATCCCACGTCCCATGGGAAGAGGTGATATCTAGTTCCCCACAGGCTGGGGAGCTGGTCTCCTCATTAGGGAGCACGGCGGAGCAGGCTTGGCACCATTAACAACCAAGGCAAGGAGAAACGAATAGATAAAGGCCTAGGTGCTCCCCGTGATCCTCCCCCTCTTGTCTGAAGGCCCTGCCCTTCAACCTCCCCCAACCCCCTTCCCCAGCCTTGGATAACAGCAGCAGGCTCCCCACTGTCCTGCTCCCCCTCTCCCTGGAGGCTCCTCCCTCCAGCTGCACACTCCGACACTAAAGGCGCCCTGCTAAATACAGATGAGGCCACATCCCCTCACTCTCCTGTGTAAGAACCTTCTAGAGAACCCCGCCACCTCCAAACACCAACCCCTTGGCCCAGAAATCTATACTCTTCCTAGCTAGTCCCACCTACTAGCCAGCCTCACCTTTGCCACACACACTTCTTCCTATTCCTGCCCTGGTGCAGCCAGCGTGCTTTGTTTCAGCTGTTAAAGCTGCAGGTGTCACGCTGTGCCCAGCAGGTGTGATGCCCATCTGTCCCCTGGACTCAGGAGGTAAGAACCCAGAATTGGAGCCAGGCCGCACAGTTCATCGTATGAGCTTGGGCAAGTTACCTAAGTTACCTGACCTGCCATGTCTCAATGTCCTCATCTGCAAAATGGGGGTGACAACAGCAGTGCTTACCTCCCAGGGCAAGTGTGGGGATTAAATGAGTTAATATAACTACGGCCCTTAGAAGGGAGCCTGGCATATAGGAGGCACTATTTATAGGTTCGCTGTTGCGGGCAGGGTCTGTGGCTCATTCATCTTGGCTGCCCAGTGCCTAACACATGGTAGACATTTGTTAAATAATCCAGTCCAACAAACATCTATCACCAGTACCCAGACAAAGGGAGGACGGACACTGACAAAAATAAAGTCGATTTAAGGATGACGTTAATTTTTGTTTTGGGACATGCTGAGTTCAAGGAGATGCAGGGTCATGGAGCAGGAGGATCAATGGACCGGGGCCCATGGTCATGGGTAAGGCCGGAAAGAAACGTCTGAGAAGCGTGTACTGTGGCTGTGTGACTCTCAGTGCCGCCAGGGTTGTATGATTTTTGTCCCCACAGCACTCCCCACCCAGGCTTATGAAGTCCTTTCTTCTTTGGCCGCACTGCACCTTTTAATGCACACACTGGGAGGATCTTCGGGGATCACCTGCTCTGTGTTGTACAGATGAGGAAACTGAGGCAGAGGCTGACGTCTCCCTGTCAGGACTGCTGTGCCTGCAGTCACAAACCGCAGTGTCACTGCTGGTGTCCCTTCAGTCACCTGAAAATCCTATTCCCTGCCTCCTCTCTGGCCACTGACACATGCTCTGCTCCAGGCCACTTCCTAGCTCCTGCCCCGCAGCTGAGAGTCTCTCCAGATCCTCTCTCGCTTGTCTCCCCCCCAGTCGAACCATCTCATTCTGCCTGCCCCAGCCTACCCCATGGAGTTAACGCAGAAACCTGTCTCTGCAGGGGGCCTGGTACTCCCCATCACTTCAGGAAGGGGGACCCCTCAATCCTTTCTCCACCTGGGAAGGCACTCTAGGGTAGAACTATGTCCCTGGGGCACCTGCCTCAAATTTTGAGGTGCCTGCTTAAGGTGCAGATTCCCAGGGTCTACCCCAGACTTACTGGATCAGACTCTCTTGACAAGGGGCCCAGGAATCAAATTTTTAAATAGACTTACTGGGGAATTCTTGCACACACAAGTTTAGCAGCTGCTGGAGCTAAGAGGATGAGTAACTATAGCTGTACCACAGCTAGCGAACTGGGCAACTTGACGCAAGACACTCCCTTCTCTGGGCCTCAATTTTTGTATCTATAAAAGGTAAAAAACAAACAAACAAACAAAACAATCCCTACCTAATGGGAGGCTATGAGGGTCAAATAAGTTACTGAGTGTGTAGTGCTCTGCCTGGCACATGGTAGATGCATGATAAATGGGAGGAAATGGCAATATTGTCCTATCTGTAGGCTGGGCATCTCAGAAAGGCAGATTTCTATCAGACTGAGCACGCCCCAAGGAGAGGGGCAAAGCTTCCTCTTCCTTCTCCATGCCTGGGGCCCTGGGGGTTCATCAGGACAGTGGAAGGGTTGGTGCATGGAAAACCAACAGAGATGCTGTTCCCAAAGGACAGCCAGCCCCACACCAGGCTGTTAGGACACCTCCAAACCCAGAAGGGACCCCTATCCCCCACCCCGGCCACCTGCAGTGAATGCCTGCACTCAGCCCCTCCCGAGCTGTAGATGGAGGTGGCAGAGGGCACCTGGCCCCTCCAGCCCCACCTGCCAATCAGGTAGTTTCATGCAAGCTTTTCACTCTCCAGGGGCATAGAGATGTCAGCGTTCACATAAACTCTGAATTCATTAACAGAGGCAGACAGAGCCACCTGATTACGGGTTTAGGAGAAGGTTCCGGCTGGACAAGGGAGCAGCAGCAAGTGGGAGACAGTGAGCTCCGTAAGAAGGGCACACCCCACCAGGGGCCAGACGCTGGCTTCTCAGCTCTGGAAAGCCCAAGGCTCTATGCCTCTGCACTCTTTCCTAGAGAAGAAATCACCCCACTCCCACACACACCCGACTGCAACTGGGGACCCCGGGCCACCTGCCCCAGCCACTGCCGGGCACCTCCCAGGCCCAAGTTGTCCTCATTAGGCTGATTACAGCTGGGGGTGTGGAGCCCAGCAGGAGTCTCAGAGTTGGCAGTTCAGCCTTCAGTGAGTAAATGCCCCACACCTCACTCCAGGGCCAGCCTCGGTCCCTCTCCCCAACTCTCAACGAAGTGTGCGACCACCTTTCGCACCCTCTCCCAGCGCCTCTCCCAGCGTCTCCTCCCTTCTCCCACCTCCAGCATCTGCCCATGAGAACTCCCACGCTTCCCGCTCCACGGTGGCACTGAGAGAGGACCACTGGGGAAGTGGGGTGTGGCATTCCACAGCTTTCATTCCCTTAAGAGAAACCAGGTATTTGCTTTAAATCCAGGCGTAGGGTGATTTTCCTTTTACTTCCAGGAGAAGATACAGAACAAAAGTAAAGAACAAAAAGACTGTAGGGAGGGGCAGCCAATTGGCTCAGTTGGTTAGAGCGCAGCGCCCATAACACCAAGGTTGCCGGTTCGATCCCCACATGGGCCGCTGAGTTGCACCCTCCACAACTAGGTTGAAACTCGACTTGGAGCTGATGAGTCCTGGAAAACGCACTTGTTCCCCAATAAAATAAAATTAAATAAAAAATAAAATTAAAAACAGACTGCAGGGAAAGCAGGCTGGAACCAATCTTACAGACCAGGACATGGCAGGGAAAAGCCTCACCAAGATGCCATTGCTTCTTCCAAGACAAGCCCAGAGCCTCTCCAGGAACTGCCCCTAATCCCCTCAAAGAAGGACACCACTTCAGGCCCAGCAAGAGCTCCCCATAGGCCTGTTTGCCAGTGAAATCACCCGTGAGGCCTCAGAGCGAGAGGCTCACAGATCTTTAAATCAGCCCCACGGACAGAGGATGGTGTCGGGTGGAAAAAGCAAGGGCAGCAACACCCCACGTGGGGAAGATGTCAGGTGGCGACTAACTGGCTTGTCTAAACCACTGTCAACAATGCTGGAGAAATATTCCACTTTAAAAATAAATGTAAAGTGGAATCCAAAATTAACTCTCCCCAGATACACCCTTTCCAAAAAAGACCAGATCGTAATCCACATGTGGCCCTTTGGGGAGCATATGACCTGAGGACATGTCCCTGTCCTGGACAGAGATGTATCCCAGGCCTCAGCCCCACACATCCGGTGCTTCTCAATCTTCTCAGTCTTCAGATGGACCCCAGTTCCATGTGCTTCTCATGGTCCTCCCAGGGCACAAGGGCAACAGCAGGATCCTTGTGCTGCTTGCCCTGATCCAAAGGTGCTAGAAGAGAAGCAGCCTCAAAGCAGACAGGAAGGAAACCCGTTCAGGATGTACGCCCCATCTCTCCCTCCCCTGCACATCATCTTTCTTTCCTCTCTTAGTCTTTGCCACACGTGCTGATGATGATAAATATATTATGGGGAGTTGCTAACTATGTAATCCCTTGCTTTTCGTGCGCTTAAGAGTCAAAGAAAAAGTAGCAGCGGTAATAGTGCTGGGCTAACATTGCTATTTCCCTGCTGTGCAACTATGAGCAAGTTCATTCATCCATCAATGAGTATTTATTGAGCATCTACTACACTGTTCTAGTTTACGCTCATGAACCAATGAACGCTGCTGAAGGCGGGAAGGCCACAGGTGTCTGTACAATTTCTTGTCACTCAAAAGTGAAACACCACATAAGAAACAGAGGAGGAAAGAGTTGATACCAATCAATAGGCATTTGTTTATAGCTAAGAGGCCATCAGGAATGTCGAGTGAGATTTGCTGCTCTGCTCAGGCAGCTCAGCGGAGCACGTGGTGTAACAGTCACTCTCTAAAATATTCTCGCAGTTGTAGCACTCCGCTAAGCCGTTTATCGAGCCATGTTTGGGGCTAATTGCTGGTGATAAGAGCAACATAAATACACTAAGCCACAGCCTTGCCTGACAAGATTTTATACACCAACCACCAACCAAATTTCCTTCCCCTATGACATGCCTGCAATAATTTTCAGTGGCCATCACTCTTTACTGAATCACGCAATAAGCCCTTTCGATATAAACAACTAGCCTTTCAATGCAGCCATAAATCAAACTCAGCGTCATCCACACGATCCCTCTGCTGATGAAGGGAGGCTCAGGGCACGAGTTCTCAACCCTCATGCCATCAGCATCCGTGGGAGTGTTACAAAACGCTGATGCCCAGGCCCACCCAGGTGAGCCTGGATGCCAGGGTTATGTAAAAACTCCTACATGTTCCTTCACTTCCCACTCCTTAAGCTCTGTTAGGTTAACCCACCACCCCGAAAGTTAAACACTAGCTGTGGGCATGAGGTGAAACACTGAAGCTGACACATGCACTGTAATACATGGCGGTCAACTGTAAGGACATTTATAACACCCTGTGAGAATTGCTATTTCATGGGGTTGCTTGGGAAAGAATGAAGCATCCTTTTTGGAACTTGTGCAGCATCCATGCTTATGTTTATTGTCCTCACAGTGGAACTTGCCTCCTGGCGAGCCTCTGAGGCTTCCCCCACATCTTACAACTGGAAAGAGGGAAGTGGGGAGGGCTCAGGGAGCAGGAAAAGACATCAGAGGAAAGGTGAGAAGAAAGGGAACCCAGGTGGCACCATGAGCCCCTCCCTCCCACCCTCCCTCCAGTCCTCAGTCCCCTCACAGAGGATCAAGAGAGGGGAGGAGATTAAAGATACAGGCGATAAAGACAGGGATGAAGAAGGGCAGCGTTTCCTCACACCAGGATCCCAGGCACATGGCCCCGTGCCTAAAGAGGACACACTTGCCCTGGTTCAGGAAGGGAGCACCATGAGGGACCCCTCTCTGCCAAGAATCAGTGGTAGGCAAGGAGGGGTCAGAGAGTCAACAACATTCAGTAAATATCTGGGTAGTGAGACCGACAAGGACTCAGCCCTCAGAGGGCTGAGAGTCAAGTAGAAAGGCCAACACAGAAGAGAATGTTTCTGATTTAGATTCACAGAGCCAGGTGTTACAAAGGCAAGTCCCCTGGAGGGGCACAAGCCTGCCTGCTCACTGGAGGTGCAGCTCGGGCCCCTCTCCACAGCAGTCTCTTCAGTAGAGAGATGCCAGGGCCAAGGCATTTCCCAGCTGGTATTGCCGACGGGGATTCAGTCAGGGGGACAGACGGACCCCTCAGGAAAAGGGGCTTGGCCAGAGGAAGACTGGGGACTTGTGCATTTATTTTATTTTATTGGGGAACAGTGTGTTTTTGCAGGACCTATCTGCTCCAAGTCAAGTAGTTGTCTTTCAATCTAGTTGTGGAGGGTGCAGCTTCTTGGCCCGTGTGGGAATCAAACCGGCAAACTTGGTGTTATGAGCATTGCGCTCTAACCACCTGAGCTAACTGGCCGCCCTTTGGGCATGTTAAATAAACAAATACATAGCCCTCCCATCTCCCCCAAAAAAAGTGAAAATAAAATCTCAAAAATCCACTTTAGCAAAAAAAATAGCACTTGAGCAGGAGTTTCATTTTCTTTTAGTTTTCTTGAGAAGAGAGAGAGGGACACAAGTGGATTTGAAGCAGAGCTAAAGGATGTCTGGGGTACTTTTTAGGGGGTTGATGGTTCTGGAAGCTGGGTTTAAAACACATCCTAGAAATGCGCTGGTAAGCACTAAACTGCGGATCTACTGGATGCTACTCGACAGAACGACCCCGCGTCTAACCTGCAGGATGTACCAAGAAGAGATCTTGTGTGTCCCCAGCAGCCTGCTCCCTTCCGGCCCCTGTTCCACTTATGCCATCATGACTGGATATAAGGCAGCCTTACCTCCAGAGCTAAGCTATCCTAGCGTTGCTTCTGGCCCCTCTCCTGGGTCTCAGCCCCGACTTACGCATCCATAAAACTACCCAGGGGCTCTTCAGAGGTAAATATCTGCTCCCAGTCGCCCCCTGAACACTTCAGCGCTGCCTTCTCTCACAGCAGCATTGCAGGCTCAGGAAATGACAAATCATTTAATGCCCATCTGAGCCAGGCACCATGAGGGAAGGGAGGCCATCACAAAATAAATACCATGTACTATTCCAAAACCAAACTGAGGCAACTGCTTGAGAGCAGCTGTGCCTTCTACAGCTTCCGGAGTTACCATGGGGGCAGACCCAGGGCTGGGCCCACTGTGAAAAGGGCACTGGTTTTGGAGTCAGAAATCTGGGTTTGTATAGCAGCTCCTAAAGCTAACTAGCTGTGTTACATGTATGATATCACTCAGCCTCTCTGAATCTCTACATCCCCTTCTCCAAAACACTATCAGCAACATAGATCTGTGAGTGCCCTCACACACATTAACTGGTTTGGGCTTCCCAACAACAACAGATCTGTCAGTCAGGGATCTTTTATCCCGTTTACAGAGAGGAAACCACAGAGAGAGAGAGGGCAAGGCAATTCAGCCAGGATCATATAACCAGGGTTTTCCCTTGGCCCCCCTGGGCCCCAAAGCCAGTTTCTGCCTCATCTTAACCCATCATCTCAGAGCTGTCATGAGAAGCAAATGAGATCACACGTGGTGACGTCCTTTGTCATCTATAAAATACCAATCAATGTGAAAGTATTTGAGTCCTTTGGATGATATTTGAGCCACTACCTAGGAGACAGAAAACCACACATTTTTAAGGAGAAGTTTAAAAAATAAATAAAATATATATATATATATATTGTTGTTGTTGTTTTTAAAATTTCACATCATTCCTCTAGTACAGCAACCACTCTGCTAGTGACAAACATACGTTACCAAAAGCGCCTGAGAGTCCAGGGCAGGACTAGGGTTCTGAGTCAGCTGGTGGCTGCACCTGCTGCCTGCCTGCTCCAGCAGGCGGCCTCTCCGCCTCCCTGGCGTGCAAGTCCTACCTGGGTTAGAATGCTGCCACTCGCGGTGTGGCTTCACCCTAGAAAAAGATCCTGAGGCAAGGATCTGAGCACAAGTGGTTTATGTGGGAGGTGACCCCAGGAAACAGAAGGGAAGTGCAGACGTGAGACAAGGAGGGAAGAAAGCCACAAAAAGAAAAGGAATGTTTTCAAGCCTGTTACCACGGTGGACAGCCAGAACTGAATCCTTCTGCAGGACTGGGAACTGATGTAAAGCATGTGTCTCAGAGTTAGGCTTCCCCCCACCCCAGGAGCAAGGGAGCTGGGGTATTTATCCATCAGCACCCAACAGCCATTGGTTGAGAGCTGCTCTGTGGGTGGTAACACCCCAACACTTCTGACCTACCCCATGAGCAGACAGAGGGACTTGGGGCCGGAGAAAGCCCTCAGGTGCTTACTGACAGTTGGAAGTCTGGCTGGCAGGACCAGAAAGGTCCGTGCCCAGGGAATATGGGCAGGCACTAAACCACCTGCTGTGCTCACTAGCAGTGTCACCTTGGAGAAGTTACTCACCTTCTCTTAACCCAGTTCCTGCAGCCCTGAAATGGTGATGAAAATGTCTTCCTCATAGGGTTGATATTAAGGCTGAATGAGGTCATGTATGTAAGGGGTTAGTTAGCCCAGTGCCAGGCTTGCAGTAAAGACGCATTGTCGACTATCAATATTCTTTATGAGCTTCCTCTTTTGGGAGAGTGGAGATAGAAAGGAAATAAAGAAAATTTAGGGAAGAAGCATGATCTGGAATGGCCCCTTGCGACTTCGCTGTGGGCAGCCATGCACGCAGTGCCTGAAGGGAAAGCTCTGGGAAGACATTCAGTGGACCCCAGACCCACCAAAGGTCATTCATTACACAGACGCCAAATCGGCACCAATGTTGGACAACAGAAAACCCCTAAGAGAAAATGAAACTAGATAAAAGGAGGCATCTCCCTGTCCCTTCCTGCCCCATCATTTTATTTTATAAAGGCTTTGGGGCCACGATGGGGAGACTTTGACACAGGCAGCCCCCAAATGCAGGCGGGACCATCTCCTTCCTGGGGGAGCTCCAGAGGCGGGGACTGAACCTTCGAGGCTCCTCCCAGCCCTGCAGCAATGTGCCCTAAAGTGAGTTCGAACAAACACTGATGTCCCCTATTATGTTCCTTGAAAAACTGGTTCTGGGGTCAAATACATTTGATATGGGCTTCATGCATATTAACATATTAAAAGCTTTAAAGTCCTACAGTAAGAATTCTGTTTAACCCAGTATTTCCTACACTTCTTTGACACAGAACCAAAGGCATAGAAGTGAAACGTCTATTAACACCCTCCTAGGACGCTTAGTGGAGGAGTCTGGGCTCAAGGTAGTCCCAGGAGCTGGGGCCCAGGTTGAATCATCTTGGAACCTCCAAGGCCTAGCACAGTGCCTGGTACACAGTAGGCACCTAATAAATGGTTGTTGTCTGAATGAATGGAGAGAAGCCTGAAAGAATGATTAATAATGGTTTTCAAATCTGTGAAGTGATATAGTATCAGCAATGCCAGGCAACGGCTCTCAGTTTCCAGGAAGCCACACGTTTTAAATGGCAGCGGGAGGGGCTTGGGAAGCCCTCCCTGCTCAGCATTTAGGATTACAATACACCAAAATAGGCTTCCAAGCAGAGCTATATCGCTTCCTTCTGTGGAGGTGTTGGTCTAGCACTTCAGCACAGCCAAGAGTCTGCATGCAGCTGTCCACCCACCCTGCCATCTATTCATTCATTCATTCATTCATTCATTCAAACAAATCCTCACTGAGCATCTACTATGTGCCAGGGCACTAAGGTTGGTACGCAGCCCCTCAGGACCCCTTCTAAAAGCCAACTGGGACTGCAGTGAGCGATGTGATAAAGCCCAGGGAGCCCCTAAGCGGATGGGAGAAAGGACCACTGAAGTGTGAGGTCAGGAAGCCTCAAGCCCAGAAGCACCAGCTCATAAACCACCCAGGGCAAGAGGTAGTGGGGGTGGGGGTTCACGATGACACATGAGGCTGGCCTAAAGAATAAAGCCACTACTGTCTCCCTGTTTGTTTGTCTACTCCCCTTTTCTTGTGACTATATCCCATTGTTCCCAGAGAGCATCCCTGCCCCCACTTCCAAGCTCTTCCCCTCCCCACACTCACAGTTCCAATCCTCTCTTCCTCTCCTTCCTAGCCTCCTCTTCAAACCACCTCCTAATTCCCCACCTCCATCATCGCTCCTCCACCCCGGATCTCCTCATCCGCCCCGTTCTGTACCATCCATACCAGACCTGGGGGATCCTCAATGCTTTTGATATCCACTGACCAGACAAATGAATGAATGAACCAGGACTAAAACTAAGTTCCATCTTTCTGCTGAACTCACACCGACACCGTTGTCACCAGTGGTGAACTAGGTTGCTTTGCCTCAAACAGGAAGGGGGGATGGGAATGGTTGGGAGGAGGAACGAAAGGAGAATATGAGTCCAGGTCTAGGGCACCCTTCCTGTCCTGTTCCACCATTACCTGTCGCCTCAGATCTGCATCCTTGCATCAGTACACACTTCACAGCCCCACCTGTGCATCTCCCAGTGGGTCTGCAGGTCTGCAGTGATGTTTCTTCCTTTAAACAGAGGCTGAGGTGGACATGATGATAGGATACCCCAACAGACTTTAGGAGTCCGTCATGCTGTTACAAGGTATTAAACCACAGAATCTTAGGGTTGGGTGTGACGTGAGTTGGTTCTCTGAACCAATGATGCCAAATATAAGAGATGGTCATCAAGATCACCTGGCAAACTTTGAGCACTCCATCCAAGCTGTTTAAAAAATAAATCCATTCCTGGGTCTCACCCCAGACCTTTCAAAACAGAGCCTTCCATTTCCTCAGTAACGAGCTTTGCAAACGGCCATCCCGTCTCCACTTGAACACCTCCACTGACACAGCCGGTAACCCCAGAGGGCATCTGGTTTGATGGCTGCAACCCCAAAGGCTAAAAAGGTATCTCCTATCTGGAGCTAAAATCTGTTGACTATTTTCACCCGCTTCCCTCAACCCTGCCCTTGGGAGCAACCGAAAATAAATTTAGTTCATCTTCTAACATCTGACAACAGGGATCCAAGCAATAATGCCTTGCCCGTCTCTTTAGGTTTTCTTACCTTGCCGCAGTCTGCTCTCCCCCCAGCTAGATAGTCCCCATCCTTTCAAATGTTCTCTCAGAAGTCAAGGTTTCCAGTCCCCTTACCAAACTGGTCACCTTCCTCTGAATTCTAGAATCAAGCATAGTATTTCAGAGGGGACTTCAATCCTCCTTTGAACTGGATATGACTGTAAACCTAACCTTGACCCTGTTGGTCTTTATTAACAGCCAGGCCAGAACACGGGTTCATACTAAGCTCACGGTCCATAACTAGAAACCCCCAGATTTTGTTCACAATGCTGTATAGAGAGGTCTTCCTTGTCCTGCATTTGGACATTGCCTTGAGAAAAGGAAAAAACAAAAAGTGGGGGTTTCCAGTTGTCTTCACGAAGTTTTGTTTTGGGGAGAGAAAATGAATGCTGATCTGTCCTTCATTAGCTAGCTACCCCCATCTGATAAGCATGGATGAAAAAGGTTACGCTAAAACGTAACTTACGTAACTGTACCTAGAGAATTTAAGGGCCTATATCAGAGCTTCCGAAACAAACTGTTTCCATTCCCAACACAGGCTGTCTTTCCTGGGAAGTCAAGGACCACAATCTGGGCCCACCACAAGATAAATAAAGTGAACTGAGGCGCCAAATGGGCAGCCATGGACTAGAAGGCACCCAGCAAGAGCCTAGTACAATCACAGGGAGGCTCCCACCTGGGGTCCCCCTCCCCACAACACCCACTCCATCTGCTCCTGGGGCCAAGATGGGAGCCCCACTGGTATCTCGCAGGAGAAGCAGAGGCCACAGCCCTGCTTGTGCTGCTGGGTCACCCTCTGACGGCATGACTCTTGACTGTCTGCACAGGAAAGCTTCTGTCCAAGCCTTCTCAGCTAATGTTTAAGACTCTTCCATGAGGCTGGGCAGGTTTCCGTGATGAGGCTTAAGACATCGTCTGTGTCCTCTTTAGAGAGGAGCGTGAGCATGCTGTTCCGTGTTCCACAGCACACAGACCTCATGCTCTTGCTCCAGATCAAAACTTAGATTGAATGATTAATAGTGAACATTCCTGCAAATACAGCAGCTGGTGGTTCTGCTCCTCGGCTGGGTCTCTTGCCATTCCTGTCTGAAGTCCTCCCCTTGGGAATCGAGGGACCCCCTGGGATCTACAAAATGTCCCTCCATCTAGAAGCCCCCTGCTCATCCCCCATCCAGAGGCTTCTGCTCCCCTCTAAGTACCCCCTTCCCACTGTACAGAGGAGGCAACATAATCGAAAACAATTAGCAAGAATAATTGGCCAATGCAATTAGCTTTGAGGCAAGACAAGTAGCCCCTCCTCAGCTCCAAAGGCAGCACCAACCCCCACCCCCAACCCCACCCTAGCCTGCTGTGCTGCTGGAGTTCACTAAGGTCAGATTTCTCTGGTCCAGAAATGCCGGTGCTGGGCTAATTGGTGGCAGGCCATTCCCGTTCCCGGCCATTGCGGTTGGAAGTGTGTCCTCCTCCACACCACCCAGGCGGTCCGGGAGGCAGCGGCTGCCAGCAGCACACATGGGACAGCCACAGTGACCCACCAAACAAGCCTCTGGGCCAAGTTCCAGAGCATGGAGATGGTTCTTCCATGGGGCTCCCTGGGCAGCTAAGCAGGAAAGGTTTTTAAAAGGGAAGGGTGAGGTTCCATGGGGTTAAGGGAGCTGTGCATCCAGGGTACTTCCCTGAGGAGCCAGAGGTCAAGGTCAGAAGAGCCATCAAGGCCCAGAATCAGAAAGGCAAAGGGTCACAGGAAGCCAGCCACGAGCCAAGAATAAACAGGACAGAGCTGCAATGATCTCCTTTCAAAGTCAACACAAAGGCTTCCCGGGGCTCACCTCCATCACCAGGGCCAGCCCACAGGACACACACACACACACACACACACACACACATACGAATATGCGCGCACACACTGGGGCCAGCCCACATGACAGGCACGCATGTGTGCACACACAAGCATGCACACACTGGAGCCAGCCCACACCAGAGACACACGCGCACACATGTACTCATGCATACATGTACCTACCCCCTTGGCAGCCACAGCAGTGGGTCCCCACCTCCATCCATCCCAGCCTCCTGGCTACAGACACTCACACGTGCTCACAGTCACAGAATATCACCCACACAGTGCCTGTGCCTTTCTGATGTCTGAAACAACTGGTGACAATTGCAGGTTAAAACAGGCACAAAGGATGAAATGCAGGAAATCACTGAAATTCTCCAAAGGGTTAGGGGGAAGAGAGGAACGGAAGATGGGGGGATGGGCCACCCTACACTGCAAGAACAACCTCTGACAGCTCTCCAGAGCAACCTCTGACAGCTCCCCCAAGCTCACGGGGACTCACACAGGGTCACAATCTTCTCCTCAGAAACCATGTCAGACAGGTTAATGCGACTACTAGAATAATTCCCCACATTTAACAGAACTCTCTACTTTTCAAAGAGCTCTCCCATCCATCATCACCTCCTAAAGTAATACTGGACAACGGAGATGCTCATCTCCTTGGTCAAATACCACCTGCCCCCACGGGGTCCAAAGATTTTCTCCAAAATAACCCTTAATAGCTAAGCATATGTGATAGTTGTGTGAGTGTGCTTGCTGGTGTGTGAGCACGGGCAGAGGCTTTATGTAGCAGAGTGGGATACAGTCAAACAAAAAAAAATGAGGTCACCATGGCAACAGGCTCCGGCATCATCGCAGCCTATTAACACAAGTGAGGAATGTGTTTGGCAGATGCTCAAGTGTTATTTATGGTATGGGTGTAGCAGAGGGACTTGTAACAGGCAAAGAAGGAGAAAAAACAACCCCGTGATGCTCCTACTGTACCCCACCGAGGAGATAACAGTGAGACGAGCACAGAAGGAGAGGCTGAGAGGCTGCAGATGGGGAGCAAGAGATGGGGAAGCAGGCGGAGGACAGGTGGGCAGAGAGCAACAGGGGACTGGAGGGGGAGGGGAAGGGAGAGAAAGGAAGCGAGAGAAAAAGAGCAGAGGGGGAGGGGGCGGATACCAGGGGAGGAGCTAGAGCCTGAGATGTCACGGAAAGGAAGAAACACCATCCCCCAGAGAGGGCTACCCCACCTTGCCTCTGTTCTCTCTTGAGTAAAAACCATCATTAGGCACCAGTTAAGAAGCTAAACGTTCCTTCTAATTGGGGCAAAGGGCAGAAACCCAAACATCAGAGGGGTTGGGGAAGAGTCAAGTACCCAGGTCAGATACTGATATTGAGACTTGGGCTCTGGGAGCAAAGGGGCCAGCCTTGAAGGAGAAGTGAAGACATGCCAATACAGTTCTCTGGGGACCTACTATGTATCCAAGGAACCGTGGAGGGGACCTCCCAAAGCCCCAACATTAGAAACCATGCACTGCTGCCCCATTTCCCTGGACCTGTGTCTTCATCAAAGAAAAGAACAAGGTATCTAACCTAAGCGATCCTCAAAACACTTACCGCCCTGTGGTAACCTAAGGCAGAGTGTCATGCTGGACTGTTCCACTAATATTTCCCCACCATCTAGTAGAATTTGTTCAAGAAATACAAATTTTATATCAGACATAATCAGAAAGATAAATCAAATACAAACAAAAAAGATACGGTTTTCTGTGGAGCCAAATAGAAACAATGTTTGCATTCCCTTGTTACAGACCATTCCTAACAAGCTCAGCTGTACTCAACCAAGATCTTGAGAAGTGTAAATCCACCCAAAAGCCTGTAACAGCCAAGTGAAGGCCTAAAGACCACAGTAGGTAAAAGAAGCTGGGGGTGGGGGCTGGTGGAGGTGGGGAGAAGAGAAGGATTTGCCTGAGGAATTAGAAGGGGAAGTCAGACAGATAACTCTGTTACTACAATGGCATTTTCAGGCTAAGATGGAGCTGGAGCACCCCAGGTTCAGACTCCTTTCCTGAGATCATTGACTCCAGCCTCCTGAAATCATACAGGCTGGATTGCTAAAGCTGTAATCAGACCCTGCACCCCAAGCCTGGTTTTATCTTTTTCTGATGCCAGATCAGAAAAAACTTTACCTTAGCAATAACCCCACCTACTCCACTCATTGGAACCAAGCAAATTGGCAATAGTTATTAAATCCCTACTAAGTACCCTGCACTGTACTAGACAAGAGAGAGAGGGTGGAGGAGGAAATACACATATAATTCAGGACTTCTGAGCCCAAGCAGCTTACACTGGATGGGGAGCAAAACCAATGGATCCTGGAGAGTAAGTGCTCCACTCTGTGGCTCTGACTTCATTGTTACCATGCAGAAGAAAGAGAGGCCATTATGGCTGAAAGGGAAGGAGAGGGCTCCTTGTGGGAGGTGAGGCTTTGGGACAGAGGAGGGTGGAACTGGAAGGGGCATACACAATGCTCTCATTCTCTACAAGAGGAATCTGGGACCTAGAGAGTTGCAGGTCCCCTCCTTCCCAGTCATAGAGCACCTTGGAGGTGCAGGTAGAGGCCAGCACCTTGAGCACACACTGGTGCTATTCTCTGTGTGAGAGTCAGGGGGCACGGAAGAGCTCCTCAAGAAAGGGGGTACTCAACAGGATCAAAGTCTGAGAAAGGCATTAGAGATGGGAGGAAGACGGTAATGACAATGGGATACAGTTAAGAGATTCTACAGAGGAGGCAAATACCCACAGAGGGGTGCAGTGGTCCATGGTCAAGGGACTAGCTAGGGCTCACTTGACTCTCTCCCAATGGAGCTGCATGCAAACCAGCTCTGCATGCAACCAGCGGGCTCCTTAGGAGTCAATGGATGAGGTCCGTGGAGCCACACACAAGGGGACTGCTAAAGCAAGAAGGTGTGCACATCCGAGGGGCTGGTCTCACCCTTCTCCCAGAAGCCTTCTGTGGAGTCACCAGTTAACCAGGCAAAAGTTGTATTTCCTCCTGAACCCACTGTTCTAGGCTTGTCCAACCAGTCCCAGCAGTAATAAAAAGCCCCCACCACAAGCAAGAACCACGAGCACCCACATGAAGACCCAGGTCACAACGTCCAACGCAAGCCTTTTGTTCAGGCCAGAAGGAAGGGCTGCCACCAAAAACATCTCAGAAGCTCCTTCCTACCTCTGCTGAAGACAGCCTTTTGGCTTTGGGGCACTTTTGTAAATGAAGCAAACTTGGCAGTCCTCCCTCAATTCAGGGATAGCTCCATCTCCCAAACCCCCAGTATCAGACAACTGGCAGGGTTACCATTTCTCCTCCTTAAGACTATGCAAGGGCTGCCCAGGGCCTCCCCTCCCCAGCCCTCTCTCCAGAGCTCAGTTAACAAACCAGCAGTGGCTCTCAGAAGAGAGAAGATGCTACAGGGTCTAGCCTTTTGTCAGAGGCCTTTTATAAACAGGGACAGAAGCACAGGAAGAGAAGGGCGCCTTTCCACAGAATTTTCTCTTCCAGCCCTCCTTCCTTTCTTATCCCCACAATGATGGCTACGGTTTAGTGCGTGTTTCCCACTAGGCGAGGAGCATTATATATAATGCAAGGGTACTCTTTAAGATGCTGGGGCTCAGAGTGGGTTAAGAGGTTCAAAGACACCACGCAGAAGGCACAGCCTTGTTTCTCTGCCTCTTTTCACTGCTTTAAAAGGGGGAGGATGGCATGCCTCTCTTTGGAGTCAGGCGGATGCTTGCCCACCCCACAATCCAGTCCTTGCGGCCAGGTGGGCCCCTACCTGCTTGAGCAGGAACTGGTCCTGGGCGTTGGTGCGCAGGGCGATGGCCAGGTGGAGGGCAGACAGGAGCACCCCGCTGAGTACTGCGGCCCGCATGCGCACGGGCAGCAACGTGTAGATGGTGTAGATGAAGAACACAGTCCACCAGATGCCCTCAGAGGCGCTTCTCGGCTGGGGCAGCAGCAGGCCTACCACCTGGACCGCCAGCACCACCGCGATGAGCGCGTAGCAGGCCAGGCCCATGTGGTCCTGGTGGAAGGCTGCGCGGTTGCAGAGCACCGCCATCACGAGGATCACCCCCACGGCAGCCGCCAGCACCCCCAGGTAGGACAGCTGGAGGGGGGGCCGCGCCGCGTGGAAGGCCAACATGACGAGGCACACGAGCACCAGCACAGCCATGAGCATGGTGAGGCTGCTCTGGTTCAGACGGAAGAAGTAGCGCTGGTACAGCCGCTCCAGCTTGTCCGACGGGAACTTTTTGGAGCGGAATATCTGCAGCAGCGCCAGGCAGCAGGCGCCCAGCGACAACATAGGGCTGGGGCCCGTGCCCGAGCCCGCCGAGCTCCCGCCATCCCCGGACCCGTGGTCGCCCTCGACGGCGCTTGCCTCCAGATCATCGGCCGCGAGACCCTTGCCCCGCCGTTCCTCGAGGCCCAGCTCCACCGAGCGGGGGCGCACCTCGGTCCCGCCGGCTGCGGCCGCCGCCGCCGCGGAGCCGCCGCCGCCGCCCGCAGGGGGCGCCCGGGTGCTGCCCCCGCCGGCCGCGCCCCGCCGCTGCCGGCGGCTGCCCCGACCGCAGTCGTCGCCGCCGCGCTCCTGCCAGGCAGACTTGGAGCGGAAGCTGAAACCGAAGCCCCCGGCCAGGGGATCGTCGCCACTCAGCGGAGGATCATCGTCGTCGTCGCTGCGCCAGCGGCTGACCAGGCGCTGCTGCTGCTGCGGGGTCACCGCCCCCCCGGGTCTCTTGGTGGAGCCGCGGGCCGAGCCCCCGGGGGCATGGGGGTAGCCATTGGCGCGGGAATCGGCCTCTCCCCACGCCGAGCGGTGTTCCGGGCCTCCCCGGGACGCCGGCGCCGCCGCTGTCTGCGCCGCGTAGCCCGGGGGACTCACGCTTTTGGAGCCGGACATCCCCCCCTCGGCCTCGTCGTCGTCTTCCTCCTCCCCCGGGGACCGGGCCGGGGGTCTCCAAGGGGAGGGCGGACGGCCGAGCAGGGGGACCAGGCTGGGGTCACACGTCGGGGGCGGCCCGGGGCCCTGCGCAGCAGCGGGGCATCTTGGCACCCCCGTCCTGAGCGGAGGAGGGCAGCGGGAGGGCGTCCGGGGAGGCAGGCACAGCCTCGAGGTGAGAAGTGGCTGAGGATCCGCGTTACGAGTCCCAGGTCCGAGATGGAGTTGGCTCCGAGCTGGGGCAGCGGGGGACTGACTGAGCTGCTGTGCCGCGCGCAGGGGGGACGTCCGGCTCGCGTCGAGCTCGACAAGGACCGGAGTTGCGGACGAGGCGGGACGGAGCGGTGTCCTTGCAGGCGGCGCCTCCCCGGGGCTGGCAATGCCCGGGCGCGGCGCTCGCAGATTATGCCTTAGCGGAGCCCAGCAGCACACGCGGTGAGGCGACGGCTGGGGCGGCTCGGCGGGGGTCCCGGCGTGGACGCCAAGCGGGTTGCCCTTTCCTCACAGAGGACTGGGAGAGACTGCGAGGTGCGAGCGCCAACCAGCATTATTTTCTTACGAGGGGTGGGGAGGTGGGATGGGGGGTGGAGAGGACGGGGGAGGGGGCGGCAGGCGGAGCAACAGCTCCGGAGCCCTGAGGGGAGGGTCCTGGAGCCCGGGGGGGGCCGTAGTCCGCATCCCCCACCTCCAGCGGCGAGAGTGGGAGCCTGGCCCCCGCGAAAGTCCAGCCGAGCCTTCCGCGCGTCCACGCAGGGGGCGGGGGCGAGGACCCGCTCCTGCGGCGCGGCCCTTCCCCTTTCGCCTCCCCCTTCTCCCAAAATGGAGCGGGGCTGGCTGGGACCCGCCAACCCAGGAGGGCTGTCGAGCCGGCTCCACAAGCCCCAGGCTCCTCGCCGCCGGCTGCGGACCCACCGCGGCCGGGCTCGGAAAGACTAGGCGGAGGGCGGAATCCGGCGCAGCTCCGCCGCCGTTCTGCCCCAACGCAGGCGGGCTTCTTCCGCGGAGCACGGCATCCAGAGATCCCCTCAGATGCAGCCGGCGGACAGAGGCCCGCCCCAGAGGCGCTGCGACCCGGGGGCGCTCCGGGGGGGGCCGCGGGAGCCGGGCTCAGGGCGCGCCATGCACGCCTCGGGCCCTGCGCCGCTCTGGCCGCTCGCGCCGCTCCTCCCCGCTCGCCCGCTTGCCGCCGCCGCCGCCGCCGCGGGAGCGCCCTCCGCATCCCCTCCTCCCGCCACCTCCCCACCCCCCGCGCCGCTTCGGCCTGGGTTCACAATGGTTTGCGGCCGCCTCCGCCCCTGGCCGGGCCGCGGCCCCCGCCTCCGCGCCCCGCGGGCATCCTCAGGCTGGGCTCCGGGGGCCTCAGGGGTCCCAGATCCTATTCCTCACCTAAAATTCTCGTCGCGCCCCCACCCTCTCTGACGCCTGGAGCCGCGTCCAGCCGCGGTCCCTGCGCCAGACCTGGGCGGCGTGCGGCACTCCCCCGCCCCCTGCTTGTGTTTTTGCGCCCCTAGTCCTAGCTCCCCTCTTTTGTATCCCCCTTTAATCCCCCTCCCCCCATTCAACCCAACTTCAGCCCCAGCACTGCTCCCCCCTCTTCTCTGGCCCGGCTCGATTGGCCGCTTCCTGATCTGTCAGACTTGAGTCCGGCGCTCTTATTGGGCGATTCTCTGGCCTGGCGGCCGTGCCAAAGGAGGGCGCACAAGGCTGGGGGCGCCCAGGCAGCGTCTGCCACTGGGAGTCGGAGACCACCGTCCCTAGAGGGGCCCAAGAGCCAGACCCGGAAATGGGCCGGAGAGATGGAGACACTGGGGATCTCTGAGGTGCAGAAAGACAATGACAGACGTTGGAGATGCAGTGGGTGAGGCCAATGCAGCCAGGGCGGGGCGGACAGGACTGCTTCGGTGGATAGTTACCGAGAGGGAGCCCCACAGACATTAGGAACACCTGGCGTTTATGAAGAGTGCTTTGCTTGTTCATACTTTGTAAAACTCTCATTTGATTCCCCTCAATAACTCTGAGATGTGACCGCGTACAGGGCCTGTGTACCTAGTCCCACTTTATAGATGCAGAAACTGAGGCTCCAAGAACTTAACTTGCCACGGGCCACACAGGTCTCCTATCTTGCCACTGAAAAATCTTTCGTCAGTGCCAGCTGCCTGCCCCACCTAGCAAAGTGTTATTGAAGGATGCACCGGAGCAAAGTGGAGCCTTCTCTAGAGGGGAGATGGGAAGAGGGGCGTGGAGAGAAAGAGAATGACCAGATACTCCTGCACTGGGCCAGAAACAAAGAGGCAGGAGTAAGTGGACAGAGGACTCTGCTTCCGGCCAAAGGGACCTAGGCCTGTGGAATGATACACCTATCCGATTCCCTTTGCCCCTAAGCTGTCCTGCGGGAAGTTCAGGCAGTGTAACCACTGAGAAGGTGGGGGAACCTCACCTCCTACCCAGGGGAGGCAGAAACAGCCTTGACTTGACTGTCCTTATCCTCCAATTCTCTCTGCAGAGTTTCTAACAAGGAACCTAGAGGTCTGAGTAAGCTTTCCTTTCTCTGCTTGTCACCTCTTTGCAGATTGGAAGATAAACCTTGCCAGCGTTACAAATTGGGTGGAGAAAAATTCCAAGAGGTTCAAATAAACTAACCCTTGAGTATTCCAGCCTTTGAGTAATCCACGATTAGCTAAGTCGTGAAAAGCACCATGAATTTAGTCAACAAACATTCATAGAGCACCTGGTACGTGCAAAACACTGCTCGATGCTACAGGGAGAGACATGACCCAACTCTGGCTGGCTACAGTCAGGAGGGAGACCAGATAGCCACTAATTCCAGAGCACAATTCAGTCAGTGTTCAACAGAGGTCCAAACAAAACATTTAAGGGGTTCAGAGAGAAGAGGCATCAGTTCCCACTGTGAGGGTCAAAAAAGAGTAAGAAGAAAGGGAGAATGAACTAATATGTATCAAGCAACTACTATATGTCTTTACATATTTTATTGTCATATAACCATTTTGAGGACGATGTTATTTTCCCCACTGTAAAGATGAGAGAACTGAGACTTAGAGATTCAAAAAGTTTGCCCAAGGCCTGTAGTTGGCAACAGAATGGAATCCTGCTACTTGTACCCTACCATGTAACCATGTAGCAAATATGATTTGGGAGGGACACCCAGGACAGACAATTGCATGGACAGAGGCCAGATGGTCAGACATATGAAGGTGATGGAGTTCCATCCTTGAGCCTTCTCATTCCCTAAGCTCTCCCTATGTCATTTATTTTAATTTATTCAAAAATTTAAAATAACCATCTTATAATAAAAGCCATATATGATTAAATGTAGAAAAACTATAAAAAGAAAGAAAACAAAAAGCACGTTCATAATCATACTACTAGAAAGAAACATTAACATCTTAATTTTTTCTTAAACAAAAAATGGGAGTGTTGTTACTCTACTAGCAGTTTTAGAATCTGCTTTTTTTCTACTTAGCAAAAATTTGATGTCTTTTCATGTCAATAAATTCATCTACCATATCAGTTTTATTGTCTGAATGGAATTCCATTGCACGAATATAGCATAATTTATTTAACCAATTCCCTACTGTTGGACAGTTTTCACTGTCACAGCAGTTTATAAAAAGTTTCCACTCTTTTACTGTTATAAACAATGAGCATTTTTGTAGATAGATCCTTACACACCTCTTTATCCTGATAAGAATTGCTGGGTCAAAGGATAAACACATTTTTTCCCCTCTAAGTTATTTATGAAATTTGTATCTTCAGTTCCTGACTCCCTTTTCAGTTTCAGGCTTCCCCTGTCCACTGGAGAGCTCCCCATGGATGCTGCTTGGTACCCACAACCAGCACCCCAGATTCAATTTTTCTGAAACTAAGATCATCTCCAACAAACTTGCTCCTCCCTCTGTTTTCTCTCCACTTGTAGAATGATCATTCCCCCAAATCCCTGATCTTAGAGTGGTGATCCCTTCTTCCCTCCTATCCCAGCACCCAGAGTCCCGCCGCTTTGCCCTTGTCTTTTTAAATTTTTTTTTTATTAAAGATTTTTATGGGGAATTGGGGGGATGGGAACAGTACTGGGGAATTGGGGGAAGGGGAACAGACAAGTTGCTGTTGTTTTTGTTCTTCAGTCTAGTTGTGGAGGATGTTGCTTCACTGGCCCAAGTTGGCACCATCATTGCACTCTTCCCGGGCGAGGCAGATCAG
>NW_017731358.1:6035809-6051258 GCF_001890085.2 Hipposideros armiger | reverse complement strand
CGGTAGCCCATGGCAACCCACTGCCACAGGGTCTGCAGCTACGCCGTCGCCGGCGACTCACAGCAGCCCAGCTCCAGGTTGAGCTGTTGTTCAGCGTCTTAGCTGTGGAGGGCAGTGTCACTGGCCTTCATATGTGGGATCCGAACCGGGGCCCTCTGGCGTCCCAAGCCAGCTCTTAACCAATGCACCACTCGGCCAGCCTTGCCCTTGTCTTTTCACATCTGTCTCTCCTTCCACATTCTCTGGTTACTACCTGTACCCAGGCACTCTCCCACCTCCTTGACTGGACAATTACCAACTCTCCCTCCTCTTCCCTGCTTGTCCTCTACTTTGTCCCAATTTGAACATGAATGTCACATACTCTACTAAAAACTGTCACGAAACAGCCTCTTCCTACCTGCCAGTTTTCACTGTTCACCACTTCCGCATGTCATCCATCCCACTCTGAACTGTACTTTATGCCTCTGCAGAAATTACCCTCTCCCTCATCACCACACACACACACACATACACACATATCACATTCATCTCACCTCTGTGAAGCCCTCTCTAATGCCCTTCCCCTCCTCCAGGCTGTTAGTCACTCCTCCTCAGTTCCCAGCACACCTTGCTTCTTATCTATATTATAGCACTTGTCACCTTGCATTATACCTTGGCTTGTTTTCAGAAACTGTCTCCACAGCCAGAACTCCTTGAGGGCAGAGTTGGTATCTTACTCACTCTTGTGGCCAGTGCTTAGCCTGGTGCCTGACACATAGGAGGTGCCCTGTAGTTGTTTGTTCGATAAACAAATGGTACATTGGGGAATAAGTGAAAAGAATGGAGTCTGAGGTATGTGAAGGAGAGTGGAATGGCAACCCTGGGTGAAGATGGAAAAGTGGGTTGAGCTCTTGAACACTGTGTGGAAGAGCGAGGGCTTCAGTTTAAAGACAGTGAAGAGTCGGGCTGGCCAAGTGGTGCATTGGTTAAGAGCTGGCTTGGGATGCCAGCTCTGAGCAGCAGGGTCCCAGTTTGGATCCCACATGAGGGCCAGTGACACTGTGCCCTCTACAGCTAAGATGGTGAACAACAGCTCAACCTGGAGCTGGGCTGCCATGGGTCGCCGGTGACGGCATAGGCTGCAGCCCCTGCTGCAGTGGGCTGCCGTGAGCTACCATGAGCAGCTGGCAGCCGGCAGCCGGCATGAGCTGCCAAGAGCTGGCGCGAGCAGCCATCCAGTGGCCGGCGATCAATCTGCCTCACCCAGGAAGAGCAGTGATCATACCAACATGGGCCAGTGGGGCGACGTCCTCCATGGCTAGACTGAAGAGCAGAGGGATGGCAACTTGTCTGTTCCACTTCCTTGATTCCCTAATGCTGTTCCCCTCCCTCAATTCCCCAATAAAATTTTTTAAAAAATAAAAATAAAAAATAAATAACGACAGTGAGGAATCCCTGAATTTGGGGACAGGAATGTCCTGGTCTGTTATATTTTGGAGAGCAAACTCTGGCACTGATGTAACTAGATTGGAAAAGCAAAATCCCAGAGCATAGGGGACCAGTCAGGAAGCTATTGCAGAACAGATGTAAATTGAGCCCAAAAGTGGCATGGTGATGGGAGTGATGCTATTCGTTGGAGGATACCTGTGGAGCACTGACCAGGAAACCCAGGGCACAGAGGGTTTGTATAGAGAAGGAGTCCTCAAGGCCAGAAGAAAACCAAGAAAGGGTGAGAGGGCGTGTCACAGGAATAAAAGGCAAAGGTTTAGAAGACCAACTCCAGGATGTGCACCTGACTGCTGTCATCAGATAGGGGCTAACCCAAGGACTACCTCAGGCCATTCTATAAAATGAGTACTTGGTTTGCAGAGGTCAGGTGACCACACACCCCAGGGCACAGCAGTCCCTTTGGGAGATCTGCAGAAACCCCTCCCACTCCAGCCATTTTTCCTCAGTTACCTTCAGGACTTCATTCTTCATTCCCTAGGCTTTTTTTTTTTTTAAGAAGAATATTTCTATTTTGGAAATTAGAATATTAATATGTTAGAATATTTAGAAATATTTGTAGAAGTGGGTATCGATAATACTCCCCTACCTAAAAATACCTCCACCCCCCCTCCCCCCACGCTACTTAAAATTCCACCTTGAACCAGCCCATCCTAGAGGAAGAAGGGATAAAAACTCCCAAGTCCTGGCCAGTCAACACCTTTTTTTTTTTTTTGGCAGCTCAGCGGCTGCTCAGCACAGGCTGGACTTGAACCGCTGTTGCTCAGAGCTCAAACTCTTGAGCGAGCTCTTAACCAACTGAGCCACTCGGCCGGCCCCCAAGTCAACACCTTTTGAGCTTTGCCTCTGCTTGGGGCCTGCTCCAAGCTCTTTGGAGTATACTATTTCTCCTAACGACGACTCCCTGGCCCTGGCCCTGGCCCTGGGCCCCCTTGGGCCTTTTAGAGCTTCCTTTTCTCGTCCTGCTCCAGACTCTGTGGAGTGTACTTTCTCTCCTACTCATGGCCCTTGAGTCACTCTCTACTACTCGGGCCTGCTTCCGTTTCCGTGGAATATACTATCCTTTCTAATAAACTGCTTTTTCACCACTTTAAAACAAACAAGCAAAAAATTCCACCTTGAGACAGGCATGCGTTGGATTGGCAATCATTCCCTAAAAAGGAATATGGAAAATACAGAGACAGAAAGTAGATTAGTGGTTGCCTAGGCCTGGGGAGGGGGAAGAATGGGGAGTGATGGCTAATGGGTACAAGATTTCTTTTTGGTGTCAAGCAGGTGTTCTCAAATAAGGATATGGAGATGATTGCACAACTCCGTAAGTACACTAAAAACTACTGAATCGTATTGAATACTGGGTGAACTTTATGGTATGTAAATTATATCTCAATAAACTGGTGGAAATAGTGAATGCAGTTACTCCAGGGGGTTAAAAGATTTATGCCAGGACTGTTCATTGTTAATCCAGTCAGTGTGAATGAGTTCAATCCACAGGCTTCCCCCACTAATGCCCAACTAAGGTTGGGAGCACTAAGAGAATGGGTGCTTACTGTCCAGGAGCAGGGATGAGTTAGGGAACAGAAGGCGGGAACACATGGGACCACTGAGTGTTTCCCAAGGCAGTGGAACCAGAAAAGGGCATGGCCACCCAGGAGCAGGAAGAGGGCAGAAATGCAAGCCAGTTAGGAATTAGGAGTCAAAAATGACCTTTGCCCACTGCCCAAGGGAGCCCTGCTCTATGAGTTCTTCACAAGGAATCAAGGAACTCTAAAAACTCTAGGCTCTCTCAAGGGTGAAAGAATCTTAAAGATCATCCCATTCCCAAAAGTGTGTTAACCTCCCCTAGACATTTGCATTTTGAGAGCAAGCCCCATGCTTTAAGCTAGATGATTTACCTTTCCCACAAAAAAGCTAGCTTATTGTTATCCCCAAGTCAGAGAGTAGCTAGCAGAATGGAGCATGAGTGTCTTGAAGGTAGGTCAACCATGGAGGCTTGGGGCCCAGTATCTTAGCCATTGGGCACAGATGGCTGAGGTCTCTAGGAGTTATCCTCCACTCTAGCTGATCCCCAGCAGGAGCTCTGAGGAGAAACCAAGGACATCAGCCCTCTCACTCTTGACCTCCAGCTTCCTTGTGGCTTGTAAATCAAGGATGATAAGAAGTTTGCAGTTGGCCATAGGGAACAAGGCCCTCTATTTTCCCAGACCCTACACTCACCACCACCGGAATCTCTGGCCTTCAGAGGACAGGAAATAAACAGTGTTCAAAGAGCTCAGATTGTAGCTGATGTGGAAATGGCTGATAATAGCTTGATCTGCCACTCTCCCAGGTGCTGATATTTGCATTTTAATGGAGGCGGTTAATGCCTTTAGCTAAAGGAGTGACTAATAGGCTCCCTCAATTGCTGCTGGAGGTAAACGGGAGACCCTTTGTGGCCCAGGGCCTTTTAATGCCCTCTAGTTACAACACAAGACCACACCTGATGGCAGATTGGACTCTAATGCCCACATTCCATGCTTTACCTTTGTTCTTGTTCCTGATTTTGCTTTCTTTCTCAGGCTTTCTTCTGAATCCTTTTTTCCCTAAAAGGCTGGGAACATCTCCATGAGTCATTGATTCTTTCATACATAAACTGATTAACCATTTCAAGCAGAAAACTATGCTGGACACAACTGAGTGGGGGGAGCCCAAAAAGTATGCCAGCAAAATGTCACCCCAAGAAGTCAGAGGTGAGGAGATCACAGAACTAGCTGGAGATAAGCACAGTGGTAGCAAAGATGGGCCATTAAACTTATGCTAAGTGCTTCTTGTACACTCCAAACAAGGGGCTGTGAACTAATAGGAGCAAAGTATTCCTATACACTAGGGGAACAAGAAAGGCTTCTAGGGGAGGTGAGAAGGGGCCCTAACGTATGCATAGAGGTTGGCTAGACAAAGACTGGATGGAGTTTTGAGGATTCAAAACAATTCCCTAGCCACAAAAGACCATATATTGTGTGATCCTATTTATATGAAATGTCCAAAAGAGGCAAATCTATAGAAACAAAAAAATAGATCCCTGGTTTGCCTAGAACTGGGGGTGGGGGTGGGGCATGGGGAATAACTGCTAATGAGTACAATGAAGTGGGGAAAGCTGTTCTAAGATTGTGGTGATGGTTCCACAACTCTGTAAATATACTAAAAACGATTGAATTACACACTTTAAATGGATGAACTTTATAGAATGTAAATTATATCACAACAAAGCTGTCAAAAAATGGGGAAGATGGGCTGGCCGAGTGGCACGTTGGTTAAGAGTTGGCTTGGGACGCCAGCTCTGAGCAGCAGGGCCCCATTTCAGATCCCGCTTGCGGGCCAATAACGCTGTGCCCTCTACAGGTAAGATGGTGAACAACAGCTCGACCTGAAGCTGGGCTGCTGTGAGTCGCCAGCGACGGTGTAGGCTGCAGCGGGGCTGGCTGGCAGCTGGTGTGTACTTTTGTGAGCTGCTGTGAGCCACCGTGAGTGGCCATCCAATGGCCAGCAAGCAACTGCCTCACCTGGGAAGAGCGCAATGATAATACCAACATGGGCCAGTGAAACGACATTGTCCACAACTAGACTGACGAACAAAAGGACAGTAACTTGTCTGTTCCCCTTCCCCAACTCCCCAACGCTGTTCCCCTTCCCCAATTCCCCAATAAAATCTTTATAAAAAAATGGGGGAGAGGTTGGGTCCAAAAAGACATCCTTTCGGTAACCCTGTTTCACAGTTATAGAAAGAATATCCTAGCTTTAAGCTCCTAGTTTTCCCTATATGAAAGTCCATTTTTAAAGTGAAAATTTTTCAAGGACCCCAACAGGGTGTACATATACCTTTCGTTTAGAAAATACATAATGGGGTGGTTCCAGCCAAGATGGCAAAGTAAGTGAATGCTGTGCTTACCTTCTTTCATGATAACATCAAAATTTCAAGTAAACTATAAAACAACCATTATTGAGAATTGCCTGAAATAATCTTGCTGAACCAAAGCCCTACAACTAAGGACATACAGAAGAAGCCACCTCAAGACTGGTAGGAGGTGCGGAGATGAAGAATGGGTGGTCCCACACCTGCGTGTGACCATTAAAAACTAGGAGAGGGCCGGCCAAGTTGCTCAGTTTGTTAAGAGATGGCTTGGGAGTGCGAGCTCTGAGCAGCAGGGCTGCTGGTTCGGTTCCCACATGGGCCAGTAACGCTGCGCCCTCTATAGCTAAGATGGTGAACAACGACTCAACCTGGACCTGGGCTGCCGTGAGTGGCTGGCGACAGCATAGGCTGCAGTGGGGCTGCAGTGGGCTGCTGTGAGCTACCATGAGTGGCTGGCAGCCAGCATGAGTGGCTGGCAGCTGGCGAGAGTTGCCATGAGCCGCCGTCCAATGGCCGGTGACCGACTGCCTCAGCTGGGAAGAGCACAATGATCATAATACCAACATGGGCCAGTGAAGCGGCGTACTCCACAACTAGACTGAAGAACAAAAAGCACAGCAACTTGTCTGTTTCTCTTCCCCAATTCCCCAACGCTGTTCCCCTCCCCAATTCCCGAATAAAATCTTTAAAAAACAAAAAACTGAGAATGGTGTCTTGGCTATGGAGGTCCCCCCTGAAGGAGCAAGGGGTTTCAGCCCCATACCAGGCTCCTTAGCCCAGGGTTCCAGTGCCAGGGAGAGAAGTCCCCATAATTTCTGTGTAAATCAGCAGAGATTGCGGCTGAGTGAAACAGAGAGCTGCTGGAACCCCAGGTGCTCCTCCTAAAGGGACCGTACATGGACTTACCAACAGAATCACTGGCTCTGAGCTCCAGCACTGGAGCAGCAGCTGGAGAGGTGACAGGGATATATGGCGTGGAGAAAATGAGTTGTCTGGCTTGAGGACAAGGGCTGGAGGGGCAGCTTTCTTCTGGATGGAGGAACTGGTGGCAGCCATTGTTTCTTTGTTGAGCCCTCTCCCTTCCCGGCATGCAGACGCAGGCGGCTGCCATATCTGAGTCTCCACCAAGCTGGCTAATGCTGTTCATTTGCCACGCCCTGGTGATTCAAGACCCTGCCCTGCCCAACGTTTGGACACACCCAAGCAGCTTCCAGTGGCTTTTTCATACAAACTGCCTGCCTTGGCTCAAGCTGCAGACTTTCCTAGGGTCTCTCAAAGGTTCAAAGAACCCAGATAAGCAGCATCTGGCTTCAGCGTGTCCTGTACCTCTCTCTGGCTGAGCAGCTGTAAGCCTGGCATTAGCAGCAGCCAGCCTTGGTTCATGACTTGGCTTTTGAAGCACTTCCAAGCACAGCTCTGGTGGCAGCCATCTTCAGATTGCTTTGTGGCCCCTGCTGGGTGGTCTCGGGTGGGGGGGGGGCACGGGCTGCAGCTGAACTTGACCTGCAGTGACCCTGGGGCTGGCATGCCTGGTGGCCAGCTTTGAAACTAGCTGGAACATCACCCAGCTGCCTCCAAGGATGACATATCCAAGAGGCATATTGGACAAGCACCAGAGCCCTGCTGAGGCAGATCCTGCTCTGTAGGGTCAGCCACTGCACCACAACGCCTCCACTGTAGTCATGGTCAGTCCTCACAACCAATGAGCCTGAGGGTCAATCCCTCCTATTAATGTGCAAACAGTAATCAAGGCTCAACTACAAGAGGAGGGTACACACAACCCACACAAGGAACACACCTGGAGTGCGTGGCTCAGGTGACCAGGAAGACTGTGCCACTGAGACCCACAGCACACCTACTACATAAGGCCACTGTACTAAGACAAACACAGGGAGTCATCCAAAATGGAGAGACAAAGAAATATGTCCCAAATAAAGAACAGAACAAAGCTCCAAAAAAAGAACTAAACAAAATGGAAACAAGCAATCTACCAGATGCAGAGTTCCAAAGTTATAAGAATGCTCAATGATCTCAGGGAGAACTTCAACAAAGAGATAGAAAACATAAAAATGGAGATAGAAAAAATAAAGTACCAGTCAGAAATAAAGACTATAATAACAGAAATGAAGACTACATTAGAGGGAATCAACAGTAGATTAAGGGATTAAGAAGTACAAATTGGTTGTTACACAGTAGTCATGGGGATGTAGGGTATAGCATAAGGAATATAGTCAATAATATTGTAATAGGTATGTGTGTTGTAAGATGGGTACTAGATTTGTTGGGGTGATAGATGGGAGGGGGGTTAGGGGCAGGGTGAAAAAGATGAGGGGGTTAAGAAATACAAATTGGTAGTTATAAAATATTCATGGGGTGTAAAATAAAGCATAGGAAATATAATCAATAATATGGGAATAACTATGTATAGTTCCAGGAGGGTACTAGTCAGGGGGATCACTTCTTAAATTATGTAAATGTCTAACCACTATGCTATACACCAGAAATTAATATAAAATAATATTGAATGTCAACTGTAATTGAAATATTTTAAAGAAGGGAAAGATAAAGGGGAATAAGAGGTTCAACATTTCAGGTATAAAACAAATAAGTCTTGGGGATGTAATATACAGCATAGGAAATATAGTCAATAGTATTTTATGGTATCAGATGGTTACTGGACTTATCATGGGGATCATTTCTTTAGCATAGGAAATATAATCAATAATATGGTAATAACTATGTTTAGTACTAGGTGGGTACTGCTGAATAACTATTATGTACACTTGAAACTAATATAATTGTATTTAGTTACATTTTAATAAAAGTCCTAAAAAAATACATAATGATAAAAAGTTATAAATTTATAAATTTAGTAATTGCTTTAAATGAGCTAATACTTTATCAATCCCAATAGCATCTACAGATATTAGGAAAATGGTTCTGTATTTGCAGAGGGAGAATGTTTATTATGCCTGCAGACAGGGCTTAGTGGCCCTCTTTCAAGATCTCCTTGGTCCTTTGGGGTCCTCAGACCACAGGTTTAGAATCCTGGTCTGTGCTCTTCCAAGGTGTGTTTGCTTCAGCTTCTGTCAGGCCAATGCTGATGGGTGGGGACCCATTAACAGAAAAAGCGCTACAACCTGCATCCCCTGATGTTTCTTCCTCTTCAACTGCTCAGCCAAAATAGTGCCCCTCTCTTCCCAAACCAATGGGCTTTGCTGAGAGCAGTTCCAGCACGGAAGACAGCCAGAGCCATGCTGGTTGGCAGACACTTGTCTCTAGCAAATGTAATTAAAGGCAGCAGCAAGTAAGTGCCTATTAATTTTTCATTAGGAAAAGTCATAGGCAACCTTTTTGGAAGGCAGTATCATTGAACTTCAACTTTGGTAGTTAAAGCCAGGCTTTCCCCCACTGTGTATATATACTCCCTCCATGAGTACATACACACACACACACACACACACACACACACACACACACACACACACACACTCTGAGCCCACAAGCTCTTTACTAAGCATAGGAGAGAAAGAGTCAGAGATTACTACCCTATATTCTTCAGAGGTCATTTTGTCCCATCCCCTGACTCAAATGATCCCAGCGGCTACCTGCACATGTAATTGACTATGTATATGGACCTTATACAATATACTGATATCTCCCCAAACTGTGTTTACACACCATTTTGATAGTTTGAACCCTATTTTAGATGCTCTTGGAGAGATTACTCTTCAAAGCTCTCTGTGGGGAAGCCTTTGGTAAAGAAAACACAGTGCTTACTCCCTAAGTGTTTTACAAGCCAGTGGCAATGTAGCGAGGTAAGAAAGGGGGGTTGACAATCTGCCTCTAAGAGCTCTCTCCATATTGGTAGGCAGGGCCGACTGAACTGGCGTTGTGCATCTCTTTTCCTTGTGCCTCCTTACTAAGGCATCCCACCTGATGAGAAAAGCCTTTCCACTCAGCACAGAGGAAGAATTGAGGAGAAGAACGCTAGCTAGGCTTGGAGTCAGGATACCTGGAGGCCCCATGCCAGCTCTACCACTTTCTAGCTGTGTGATATCCAGCACGTCACTTTACTTCTCTGAACTGCAGTCCCCAGCAAGGATAACAGTGCTCTCCTACCCACCCTGATGACTTGGTATGAGGATGTAGACAATGACGTGACATTCCTTTTCAGATTATTCACCCTTACATAAAATGGGAGTCATTCTTAATGCTAGCGAATTGTTTTTCAGGAATCCAGATGTTCATGTAAGAGGTTAGCATGGAATGAGGGACATCACTGGGTCTCAGGCTCTTGCATACATTTATAGATGATGGTGTTACATAGTTTTATATCTGTGCTGTGTGTGTACCAGCTCCCTGAGTAGTCTGGGAGATCTGCTCTTTCATTTCTGCTGTGTTCAAAGCAGCCCCCCCCCAGGGCCATGCAGATGAGGTCTCTGTTCTCAAAGACACCCCCTCTTTCAGGATTCTGACAGGCTGCATACAGTCTGTCTGCCATGTAGACTGGAGAGCTGCACCCTCCTGCAGGCGTGGGTGATGATTAGAGGGGCTTGTGAAGAGCTTGAGTGGTGCTGAGTGCTGTTTCTTCTCTGAGTGGCCACTCTCTTGGGCCTTGGAGTGGTCTTGTCCAGTCTGTGTCATTGACTTTGAATCTGTGATTGGGGATGGCAAGCCAAGCCGTGTGAGAAATCGTGCTGGGGCTGGCTGACCTTCCCCAAGCCGGGATAATCTCTCTCCCTGGCAACAAGCAGAGGCACCGAGGGACAATGACAGATTGCAAAATCCTTGGGCTGGGCTTTCTAGAATTACTTAAAAAGAGAAAATAGTAACAATACCTTGCATTTGTACCGTGCTTTTAACAAGAAAGAACGCAATCTTTAAACACTGTTCAAGGAGAAGGCAGCTTTGGAATTGTCTGGGAGAGAGCAAACCAGGTGGATAAGAAATGTATTGTCTTATTCTTATCCACTCAATAACACTGAGAGTGTTAGGAGACACCTTTTTTTTTTTTTCTCCTCCACAGATGGGGATGCAGAGGAAAAAAGGAGGGACTTGATCAATATCACATAGCATTAGAGGCAGAATTTGACCTAAGTTTCTTGATTTTTCTTGTCAACCCCAAGCAGGCAGAGAGGATGAAGTTCAATGGCCTAACAGTTTGTTTGTCCACCTGAGATCCTGGCATGTAGACACCTCTTCCTAAGGCCAGACTTTGCCCCTGCTTATGGGTCTGAAACTATGAAGAAGTGTAGAGGTAGAGCATGAGAAAAATTGTCATTATCTTTCAAGGTACCTACCTCAGCGGAGGTCATAAGGATCTTTAAGCAAGGCAGAACCAGACTCAACAGACAGGGGTGGATGGGCTGCTTCTGTTGCCAAGGGAGTTTCAGGGGTGTTTGAAGATTTAAAGAAGGGGTCAGCAAATGCTGGTTAGTAGGCCAAATGCCACCACTGCCTGTTTTTATAAATAAAGTTTTATTGAAACACAACCACCCTCATTAGTTTATTATCTCAAGCCTGCTTTTGTACTACATGACAGTTGAGTAGTTATGACAGAGATCAGGTGATTCACAAAACCTAAAATCTGTACTCTATGATCCTTTAAGAAAAAGTTTACTGACCCCTGCCTCATGCCACTACAAAAAATGAACTCAAAATTTTCATAGACCTAAATGTAAAATCTAAAGCTATAAGAAGAGTACACAGGAGAAAAATCTTTGTGAACTTGAGTTACAAAGATTTCTTTGATATAAAACTGGAAGTTAAATTTTTATTTTTCAAATTATTTAAAAAATATTTTTGATAAATTGGAGTTTATCGATATTAAGAACTCTTCAAAAGACACGATTAACTGGATGAAAAGACAAGCCACAGACTGGGAGAAATTATTTGCAAATAGCATATCTGACAAAGAATTTGTAAGCAGTATCTAAAAGAACTCTAAACACAGTAGCAAGAAAACAACCCAATAAAAATGGGCAAGAGATTTGAACAAACATTTCACCAAAAATGGGTGAAAATATGTAGATAACACCTAAGGACATGAAAAAATGCTCAACATCATTAATTATCAGAGAAAGGCAAATTAAAATTGCAAGATACTGCTACAGACCTATTAGAATGGCTGCAATTAAAGAGCAACCATACTGAATGTTGGACAGGATATGGAGCAACTGGAGCTCTCATACACTGGTAGTGGGGATGTAAAGTGGTGCAACCACCGGGAAACAGCTTGGCAGTTTCTTAAAAAGTTAAGCATACACATGCCATATAATCCATCAATTTCACTCCTAGGTATTTACCCAAGAAAAATGAAAGCCTATAAGCTTCCGTCCACACAAAGGCCTGTACACTAATATTTATAGCAGCTTTATTCACAACCTGAAACAACCCACATATTCATCAACAAGTAAATAGATAAACAAATTTGGGTATATCCATGCAATGGAATACTACTCAGCAATAAAAAGGGATGAACTATTGACACATTAAAAAACATGAATAAACCTCAAAACTATAATAATTATCCTGAGTGGAGGAAGCCAGACAAAAGCGAGTGCACACTGTACGATTCCATTTATTAAAAATTCTAGAAAATTCAAATTAATCTATAGTGAAAGAAAGCTGATCAGTGGTTGCCTGGGAATGGCAAGGGGGCAAAGAGCAGGAGGGACCGATTGCAAAGGGTCACAAGGAAACTTTGGTGGGTAATGGATATCCATTATCTTGATTGTGGTGATGGTTTTGTGTGTGTGTGTGTGTGTGTGTGTGTGTGTGTGTGTGTACACTGTGTGTGTGTGAAAACATTAAATTATACACTTTAAATATATGCAGTTTATTATATGTCAACATACATAGCTATAATGATGATAGAACTACTTTTTTTAAAAAAAAAACAAAAACCTGAGGTTCTTTCTTTAGACACTATGTGTAGTTCGAAACAGCCAGCCCACTCGCTAGGTTTTATATTTCTTATTCTCACCACAGTGGTTTATCTCAGCCGCTGCTCTGTCCTCCAAAGCCTTACCTTTATCAGCGGTGACCGCAGGTGATAACTGTATTGCCATTGTGTGATAAGGGCTCCCAGAATACTATCTCCTAATGGTAATGGGTTCACTGTTGCCTTTGAATCCAACTAGATCAGATATCCAATCTCAGATTCTCGTTTCCCCGAGAGTCTGTTGCTTGCCACTATCCTATCAATCACTCTGTTGGTGAGGGTTAATTACAGAAAACAGAATCCGCTCTAATAGCTGAAGTGGAAAGAAATGTAAGTAAAAGATGCTGGAGACAAGTTCAAGGAGGAAGGCCTCAGCCGATTCTGCATATGGGAATTACTCCAGTCTGTGGGGAATGATTTGACTGCAGAATAGTCAAATCGACACTACAGAAGTACCTTTTTAATGGTGTTTTCTCCTAACACGTCATAATTTCCCAAATCTCTTCTTGTGAAACTGCTAGTGAAACTCAACTTAGAGGCAGAGATAAATGGCTTATTCCAGAGAAAATTCCCTGGCTTGACTGCCTCCTTGAACTGAAAAGCAAAAATGGCCTCAAAGATTAATGGGGACATGTCAAAGGAGCACAGGACACTGCCATCTATGAAAGTGGCTAAAAAGCAAGAACGCACACCTGACAAGTTCCCCATAAGTGACTCAGGGCCCTCTCTAGGATGGCTAAGGGACCCAGCTGTCTGCTGTGCAGTGGGACACCTCCCCAGAGAGGAACTGGATGTGGATCAAAGATGCAGCGTCAGCCTCTCTGGGAAACCTTCGAGGATGCCACCAGGAACGTGTCCTGGTGGAAATCAGGAGCCTGGGGATCTAGTCTGGCTCTGCTGCCAACCTGCTTTGTGCCCGCCCATGGGCAGGTCTTTTCCTCTTTTGAGCCTTCATGCTCTTGTGTGTTCAATAAGAGGTGAGGGGCGGACCCTAAGTGTTTTCAAACTGAGTTTCCTGGAACCCTAGGACTCCTTGCATTGCCTTGAGATGCTGCAGGGCCGGGGGAGTCAAGGTTGGGGGTGAGCTCCTCCTAGAACAGTCCTGCTTTTATCTGGTTTAGGTTTGGCAGATATAACTCTCAGCTGACACAGAAAATATCATTTCCTCTGTTTTCTAAATTGATTTCTGACCCCCATGACCTATTCCCAGGAGCTGGATGACATATTCACCCCAAATAATTTTGGAGTTCTCCTCACTCTGGGACACAAGTTTCCACCAACAAGCCACATCTCTGTCCAGTGATGCCTGTGGGTCCGGCTGTCTCTGCTGATCTTGTGCCACTCCTGGAACCTGGGTGCTTTTCAGAAGCTGACCAATGTCCCCTCTACATTTCTCTTACTTGTTCCAAGACCCTTCTCTCTAGCCCACCCTCCATCCTGGGAAAACCCTTCCTAGCCTGGGGGGGGGGATGACTTTCTTTAAGGCATTTATTCCGTCTATTTCAATGAGCCTTCATTATGAATTGAATTGTACCTCCCCTTCCCCAGAAAAGATATGTTGGAGTCCTAGCCTGCAATATCTCCGAATGTGACCTTATTTGGAGATAGGCTCTTTAAGAGATGATCAAATTAAAGTTAGGGTGGGCCCTAATCCAATATAACTGGTGTCCTTATAAGAAAATTGGGACACAGGCAGGCATAGAGGGAAGACAATGTGAAGAGACAGAGAGAAGACAGCCATCTACCTATAAGCCAAGGAGAGAGCACAGTGCTCAGCAAGAACCAGTACTGCTGACACCATGATCTCAGACTTCCAGCCTCCAGAACTGTGAGATAATAAATTTCTGTTGTCTAAGCCACTCAGTTGTGGTATTTTGTTTGCAGTCCTAGCAAACAAATGCAGATTCCTTCCTCGTCTCTTGCAAACCCTTTAAGTTTTCCTAGGTATTGCTAGTTCTCCTAACATCTGCTTGAATGGGAGAAAGGAATAAGGGGGGAAAAAAGTAAATATTTCATAATTTCACTTACTACACATACATAGGTTTTATTTGAGCAGAGCATCAGAAGCTAAAAACAGCTTTAAAATCACTGGGGAGATGAGTTGATGATTATTGTCATTGGGTGATGGGTCCATGGAGGTTCATTGTCCTATTCTCTCTACTTTTGTGCCTATTTGAAAATTTCCAATATACACTGTTAAAAAGGAGAGAGAGAGAGAGAGAGAGAGAGAGAGAGAGAGAGAGAGAGAGAGAGAGAGAGAGAGAGAGAATCATTTCACATCACTGGGCCAGAAGATGGCCAAGGTGCTTCTATCTCTAGAGTTCCATCACAGTGTCATCTGTCCCTCTCCTTGTCCCTACCAGCCAGACTTTACTACTGTCCCCCCCAGCCACACACACACACACACACACATCCCCAACTGCTGCCACTGTCACCAGAGCCTGTGTCCAGCTTCTAGACTGGAGACTTCCTTGCCCTGACACTGAGCAGAACGACCCTCCTGGATCCCAAATCCCCATCAAACCTGCTCACCACCTGGGCTGCCTCACCGGGTCCTTCTGGGGTGGCTCTTCGCTCCAGCTCCTTTCTCTCTCTCCAGATAGCTATTCAAATATTACTAATGATCACTGAAATTCTTTTCTGGAACACAGCTCTAAAGGCTCTTGCCCAATACTTCCCCTCATCAAAGCTCCCCTTGACCTTCAAGTCTGGATCAGGGTACAAGAGCCCATAGAAATAACATTGTTTGTGGCATTTTAAATGATTTCAGGATACTATGTGTACCAAGGTCACATTACCCCTGGTATGATGGTTAAGTAGTTGATAAATGGCAGCCCGAGGGTCTTCAGCGTCCTCACTTAGGGGCCATTGAGGAGCCACTCTATGTTGTCCCTTTGAATTCCTCTTCTACACTCGCTTCTTCCTTTAGAGCCCACTTGTACTGAAATTTCTACTGGCTAAATGAGAAATGGAAGATGGGCTTTCCATGGCACTGATTTCATGAAATTTAAGAACCTGTCCTTTTAAAGAAAACCAATAAAATGTACCTAAGCCATCAGAGAGGGGGAGAAAGAGAGAGAGAGAGAGGAGAGAGAGAGGGGGAGAGAGAGAGACAGAGAGAGAGAGGAGAGA
>NW_017731358.1:5979735-6035596 GCF_001890085.2 Hipposideros armiger | reverse complement strand
AGAGAGAGGGAGAGAGAGAGAGGAGAGAGAGAGGGGGGGAGAGAGAGAGACAGAGAGAGACAGAGAGAGGGAGAGAGAGAGAGAGACAGAGAGAGAGAGAGAGGAGAGAGAGAGAGAGAGAAGGAGAGAGAGAGAGAGAGAGGAGAGAGAGAGGGAGAGAGAGAGAGAAGGAAAGGAAAGAAAAAAAGGAAAGAAACGAAACTGTCCTTTTATATCTTCCTCTATTTTGGTCTTAAATTTTTTTTTTTTTTTCATGAAATTGTGGTATCAGTATATCACAATGTATCAGTCAGGGTTTAATTGGAGATATAGCAATCACTCTAGCTATTTTAAGCAGAAAATAATTTAATACAGGATTTAGGACTTTACAGAATCATTGGGAGGGCTGGTGAAGCCAACGTAGGCAGGGCTTCTTGGAATGCCTCCCCAAAATGGTTGAACCAGCCTGCCAAGAATTTTGCCATGTTTGCCATGATCAGGAATCTGGGGCTTCTGGAATCTGCCAGCCCCAGGACCTCGTCACCTCAGCAGGAGTCCACATGATCCATATCAGCAAAATGGATGCCACATGTCTGCCCCTTGACACCCACAAAAGTAGAGCCTGGGCCTAGGATCTCTGCTACTGCCATCCCAAGAGAACCAAACATCTTTATCCCCGAGCGAGCCAGGAGAAACAGCAGCAGCAGCAAAAGGACATGCTTGGGCCACACTTCCACCTTCCTAACCTCATGCCAGCATGCCTGCCCGGCAGAGGGTCGGTCATGTGCGGACCTGGAGCTGAAAGGCCTGCTCCCAGGGATGGACGGAGCTGCTTGAACCAGTCTGCAATACCTGTCACAGATGGTATTACGTTTTGTTTTAATTGGTAATTCTGTGGAGTCAATTCTCTCGAGAAGCCCCATCAGGACAGAAATTAGGCCACTTAGATTCATACCCAAATGTCCAATAAACATAAGAAGAGGTGCTCCTCCCCACTAGACATCAGTGAATGCAAATTAAAATCACAATTAAAGCTTGATTAAAATCACCACTACCCACCTGCTAGAATGACTGAGAAGAAAAAGTGACGATACCAAGTGTGCACAAGCATATAGAGTAAGGAGAGCCCTGCTCACTGCTTGTGGTGTGTTTATTAGTAGAAATACTTTGGAAACTGTGTGATAGTACCTATGAAAGCTACAAGTATGGGTGACCTCTGACCCAATAAATCCATCCTAAATCCATCAAAAACAAAAACATATGAAGATGTTTACGGCACCACTATTTTTAAGAGCCCCAAACTCAAGACAACCCAAAGGTTCATCAACAGTAGAACCTTTGAAGAAATAAAACTAGAGTATATTCACACAATGGAACACTGTGGAGCATTGAGAACCAACAAACTCCAATCACGTGCAATGACATGGGTGAGTATCACACACACTGTGCTGAACCAAGGGAGACAGACACGAAAGAGAGCACACCATTCGTGTCCATTTAAATAGACTTTAGGCGTTAGTACAGTGGTTTTCCTCGCAGAGAACTGGAAGGGAACTGGAGCTGGAAGGGAATAGAAAGTGGATTGCTGAAGATTGTTGGTCATGTTTTGTTTCTTTTTTTTGGAGGGGAGGGGAACAGTGTTCGGGAACTGGGGAAAGGAACCGGCCAAGTTGTTGTTCTTCAATCTTCGTTGTGGAGGGCACCAGTCGTCATCTGGCTTCCCATGGGTAGCCTGTTGCCTCTAAGCTCAAGGTGCTGTGTTCAGGGCTGGCCGAGTGGCTCAGTTGGTTAAGAGCTCGCTCAAGAGTTTGAGCTCTGAGCAACAGCGGTTCGATTCCTGACCTGAGCTGAGCTGCCAACAGATGGCAGGATGGCTCAGCTAAAAAAAAAAAACAAACCAAAAAACGGCAAAGGACCTCAAGGTGCTGTGTTCAATCTTAGTTGCAGGTGGGCATAGCCACCATCCCATGCGGGAGTCGAACCAGCAGCCTTGTTGTTAAAAGAGCGCACGCTCTATCCACTGAGCCATCCGCGCAGCAGCTCAGCTCAAGGTGCCAAGTTCAGTCTTAGTTGCAGGTGGGTGTAGCCCACCATCGAACAGGCAATCTTGTTCTTACACCAGCTGAGCCATCCTGCCACCTGTTGGCAGCTCAGCAACAGCTCAGCTCGGGTGCAGCGTCACTGACCCATGTGGGAATCGAACCGGCAGCCCTGTTGCTCAGAGTTCGTGCTTGTAAGCCAACTCTTAACCAACTGAGCCACTCGGCCAGCCCCATGTTTTGTTTCTTTCTAACTTTTGTTTTTGTTTTTGTTTTTTTTGTTTCTTGATGACATGCTGGGTACCCATGTGCATTCACTTTGTGAAATTTCATCTTGCTGAATACTTAGGATACATGCACTTTTTTATGTGTATATATATACTGCAATAAAATTTACAAAACAAAACAGACTACTTAGCTTTCCATCTTTCTCTTTCTCCAAGCACCCTCGCACCCATTTATGGAACACTTACTGTGCTGATAACAATGATGGTTCCGTTTAGGGAGCACATACCGCGTGCCAGGTACTGCACGTCTGTACTGCTATTTCTCATGACCTCTGTGCGAGATGGACGGTCATTTTGTGGATGAGGCAGCAGAGATGAAGAGAAGTTAAGCAGCCTGCCCAAAGTCACTAGCAGACAAGTGGTTGAGCCATGAGTCAAATCCATAACTCTGCAGCCTGTGCCCTTCCAGCACAGTCCATTGCTTCTCCCCTGCACTGGGTCCCTCTTCCTGGTCTGCAGCCTGGCTGAGGATTCGGCTCCCTCCCTGTCTTCGTCCCTCTGCTCCTTTCTCTGAGCTCCAGGTTGGTAATACCAAGCAGCTGCCACCATCGCCAAGCACCCTAGAGGGCAACATGTTGTTCCTTGATGACGAGCCTCGGGGAGCCACAAACAGTTACTGTCGCCACACGCAGGTGGTCTGGCGTTCTGGAACTTGTCCGTGCTCTTGTGCCAGCATCCTGGGAGCGGTCTGGACAGTGTTTAGGGGATCTGCCAAACCAGCGCCCACAGGAACAGGGCTGAATACACACCCAGGACCAGCCCCCAGGGGTAACCTGCATTGCTTGACCATCTCGAGGTACAGTAGGCTGACAGCCAGCGGGGGCCAGACCCCTGGATACTCTTGACCTTTGCGCCTGGGCTGGCTCACAGCCATTCCTGCCACCTTTGGGGAGGCCGCTCCCACGGGCCTTGGGAATGGCTGGAATGGCGTGCTCTGCCTCCTTCCTCTCTTCTCCTGCACTGGCACATTCTGTGCCTGGCATCTGTGGAGTGAAAGGAAGTGCCGGGTACTGAGCTAGGCAGGCATTAAAGGGATAGATGCAATTGAAAAAGATGCAGTGTCGCTGCTCTTGAGTAGCTTACAGCCTTGGTGGTGACAGTGACTAACATTTATTGAGCAGTCACTCTTTCCTGGGCACTGTTCTGATCTCTTTCTATGAATTGCCTCATTGAGGCCTTGAAACAACTCTTTGCGGTAAATACTATTATGATTCCCATTTTATAGATGAGAGAACGGAGGTGGAGAAGTTTAAGTGACTTGCTGTGGTAGGCAGCCCCGAAGATGGCCCAATCACCCCCTACTCCTGGTCAGGGTCTTTGTGTAATCCCCTACCATTGGAGTGTGGGCCGGGCTTTTCCCCTCACTCCAAATGAATAGAAGAGGGTAGAAAGTGTGGGATGTCACTTCTGAGATTGGATTATAAAAAGATGGTGGCCTTCATCTTAGATGCTCCCTCTCATTGTCTCTTGGACCACTCACCCTGGGAGAAGCCAGCTGCCAGGCTGTGACATGAGGCAGTCCTGTGGAGAGGGCCATGTGAGTGAATGTGCAAGCAGCTCCTCCCCCAGTTGAGCCTTGACATGACTGCAGCCTCCGATGACATCTTGGCAGCAACCTCATGAGACACCCCAAGCCAGAATCACCCGCTGAAGCTGCTGTCAGATCCCTGACCTACAGAAACTGTGAGGCAATAAATGTTTGTTGTTTGAAACAGGCAAACGCTGGGGCAATTTGTTACGTGGCAATAGATAGCAAATACACTTGCCCACGCTCACACAGCCTGTCTGGGGTAGAGCTGGAATTTGAACCCAGGTATGTCTGACTCTTCCATCCATTCTCTTGACCCTGTATTGTTTCCACTGAGTTGCAGAAAGGCCACAATGCTTGAATTGAACTGAACCCACCTGGAACCAATGATGAGGTTGATGGTCGAGTAACCTTGGGCAAGACTCTTAAGTGTTCTGTGCCTCAGTTTTCTCATATATAAAATGGGGATGATAACAATAATCAGCTTCATAGGGTTGTTGTGAGGGTTAAATGAGTTTATACATGTGAAGCTCTCAGAACATGGTGAACACTCAATACGAGTTAACCATTATCAATATTAGATGAAATAATGTATGTAAATATTAAATGAAATAATATTTGGCTCAAATCAAGCACCTCTGAAAAAGTGGTGTTCTCATTTGCAAAATGGAGATTGCAATACTGTCATTTCTTGTTGTCAGGATTAGGTAAACTAGCACAGTGCCTGGAACATATTAGAAGCTTAATAAATGGTATCCACAGTAGGACTAGATTGACTAATGTTCCGAGGGTGACATGTGGAAGGTGAGGGACCAGTAAGTGCTATGACAGTCCAGCCCTTGTTGACGCCACACACCTGAGACACTTCACACTCCCCTGCTCTGGGATCTGGAAGCTGGGGGAAGGCGGAGGGCAGAGTGAGGGTGTGGGGTGGAGAGCGTATTGTTCATGGGAAATCCAAGAAGAGGCCTAGGCCTTCTCCCTCGTCCTTAAGAATGTGCTCCCTCAGAGCACTGGCTTTGCTGGTGCCTAGTAGGACCCTCAATGCTCCAATTAGAAGATTATGTTAACAATCCCAAGAAGGAAATTGGTTCTATGAAAATCTCCAGGTCCCTTGGAGCTGGGAGGCTGAATGAGTCCCAGTGCAAAGGATGCCACCATTTCTCATTCCAATTGGATCTTTCTTGAAATCGCATGGTTTATACTCAAATGCATTCCAAAATAAATAAATAAGTAAATAACACAAAAAAAGATGGGTCCAACTCTGCAGCCCTATGTGGAAATGTTTGGGAAAATATGATGACCATTTTTGTTCAAAGATTTGGAGACTGATGAAACATTTTTGTATAACTTCCTTTGCCAATTTCTTGTTGAGTTTTTTTGGCATGTCAAAGTGCCAAATATCATAAAGGAGAAAATACAAAACACATAGCTCCCAAATGATACTGGAACATACTTTTTGTTGTTGTTGTTGTTGTTGTTGTTGTTCTTCAATCTAGTTGTGGAGGACGTTGCTTCACTGGCCCAAGTTGGCACCGTCACCGCGCTCCTCCCTGGCGAGGCAGATCAGTCGCCGGCTTCTGGACGGCCGCTCACTGCGGCCGCTGGCCGCTCACGCTGGCTGCTGGCTACTGGCTACACACGGTAGCCCATGGCAACCCACCGCCACAGGGGCTGCAGCCCATGCCGTCGCCGGCAACTCACGGCAGCCCAGCTCCAGGTTGAGCCGTTGTTCAGCATCTTAGCTGCAGAGGGCAGTGTCACTGGCCCTCATATGTGGGATCCGAACCGGGGCCCTGTGGCATCCCAAGCGAGCTCCTAACCATCGCGCCACTCGGCCGGCCCTGGAACATACTTTTTAAAAAGTACAACTTCAGAGCACCCCAAACGTTGCCATTTTCACTGAGGTCCGACAATTTTGGCTGTGGACTTCAGGACACGAAAAGCTTGGGTTGTGGTCCTGGCTGGGGCAGATCATCACCTCCCTTTCCTGGATTTTCTCACCCACAAAATGGCAGACTTGAATCTGATCACTGGTTTTCAAATTGGGTTCCTTCGCGCTCCTGGGGGTGCCCTGGGAGGGCTCCCACCTCAATGTCAACCAGAGCTGCTCACCTTTAGTCAACCTCGCATTTTAGAATTCAGGTTCTGATTTTCTGGAAAAGTGTTTTTTGTTTTTTTGGGGGTTTTTTGCTTAGAAAAAAAAAAGACTAGAAAGCTACTTTCTTAGGTCATCTCTCACCTTCTATCTAGTTCTGATACTGTTCAACAGGAGAGGGAAAGGGAGATAGAAATGGCAGAGGAAACACAGGAGTCAGACTCAGAGAAGGACTCCCCTAACAGCAAGGCGCATCCGTTGATGTCACGAGCACTATGGGAGGAGAGAGAGAGAGACTTTCGTTTGTCGGGATCTTGGAGAAGAACAGCAGAAAAGCTCGGATGCAGGGAGAAGCTGTCCTACCCAGGCTGGGGGCAGATGAGATGATAGTAGGGCAGGAGGATTCCACGCCCTATGAAATTCCTATGTGGGCTGAGCAATTCCTGGACAGGGAAAGGCCCTGCCGACCACAAGGCAAAGTTTATTTTCCATGTTTATTTCCTTCTACCTGTGCGTACCCCTCCCAGCTTTCCAACCTGAGTTACACATTCAACAAATATCCGTAAGTTCCTACAATGTGCCAAGCGCAGTATGAATGCTAAGAGTCGGGGCAGCTGTGAACAAGGTGGGAATACGTGCCCTCTCAGCGCTGACATTCTAAAGGGTGAGACAGAACCTGACTACGGGCCACACAGTCATTTATTGACCCCGGTACTAGGGCTTCGAAGGAGAAATGCGGAGCAACAAAAGCAGTCACAGGGGACGGGGATGCAGGAGTTACTAGGGTGGGCTTCCTTGAGAGAAAGCCTGAAAGAGTGCAGTGCCCGGTTAGCTTAGTTGGTTACAGCGTGATGCTGATAACACCAATGTTGCCTGTTCGATCCCCGCATGGGCCACGGTGAGCTGCACCCTCCTTAAAAAAGAGTCGACTATACCACTGTAGCATGAAAACAATGTGTAACCAATGACCATGGCTGTTCCCCAATAAAATTTAAAAACAAACCCAAAAAAAACCTGAAAGAGAGGTGAGAATTAACCAGGTGGAGAGGGGAGGATCCCAGGAGCAAGTGAGGACCCCTATCCTAGGGAGGAGAACCACAGGATGGCCTTGCCCTCCGATGCATGCACATGGTGACCGTGCTATGTGCTTTTAGCTCATTTCCAAGTTCTACGTTAGTGAATCCTCTCCCTTGGTGGTCTCCCAGCTAATGCTTCTCAAACCCAAGTGTGCAGCAGAATAACCCGGGCACTTGTGAAACCTAGGTTCCCAGGCCCCACTCCCCAGATCCCCATTCTGTTGGTGAGGCTGATGCCACGGCTCCCTGCTTGAGAAGCTGCCAGCTCAGGTGTAACCTCCTGGACACCCACCTTCAGAGATGGTGGTTCTCAGACTGGCTGGGAGGTGGGGCCAAAAGTCCCTGCCATCCTGGGGCTGTGGTTTGGGGGAGAACTGCCTGGAAAGAGGCGCGGTCCCATCATGGGGGGTGGGGATGTGGATCATTGTTTTCCCTTTTGCGTCCACCTCGCACTGAGCACACTTGTGAGGAAGTTTGGGGAAGGGCAGTGGGGCTGACTAGAGCGTGGCAGTACAGGAACCATGGCACACAGCTGCTCCTCCACACTTCTGGGCTTTTCCCCTTTTCTCTGAGGAGTGGGGCGGCCTCGGGTCCTGGCTCCTAAAGGAGCCTTCGGGGTGTGGTGGAAAGGGCATTGACTTTGGAGTTGGACCTATTACACAGAACTATCGTTTGCTCAATGTGTGACCTCAACAAAATTACTTAACGTCTCCAGAGATTCCGTTTCCTTATCAGTGGAATGAAAACATCTCTTCTCCAGGGGATGTCAAAGGCCTGACACACAGTAGTTGCTCAAAAGGGATAATCCTTTCCTTAGCTAAGTCCTCGCCAGGGCTGGCTCAGGGTCCCTCTGGGAGGGTGTCCAGCCAGGTGCTTGCTTCTCTCCCTGTCCCTTCCCACCGTGACATTCAGGCTGGGTCTCCAGAGCCCTTGGCTCAACAGAGAGAGCCTGCTGCCTTCCCACAGCAGCCCCTTGGGCTGCACCAGCCAGCTCTCAGGGCAGGTGGGCCCCTTCCCTCTGCCTCCAGCCCCTCAGCTTTTCTGCAGGGAAGGGGTTTGGGGTGCCTGGTGGTCCACCCATCGCCATCCTCTAGTGTTTCTGTCTGCTTTTACTAGTCCACAGACATAGCCTTTTTGACTAGTGAGGGTCTCCTCGGGTGGGATGGCAGCTGGTGGGGGTGGGGGGTGGGTAAACTTTGCAGGCCCATTTTCTAGCTGAAACAATATCTGGTCCAAGGAGCCCAAGGGAAGGAAGTTGGGGGAACATTGTCCCCTGGAGGGCCAACCCAGCAGGAGGAAGGCTAAACTGATGTTCAAGCTTAGGGTATGGGAGACTCACCCCCCAGGGAGACCTTGAGGCCCAGCATCAGCAGTTTGCCTGAAGCCTGCTCTTTGGTGTGCTGGTTATCCCAAATACTTTGCCTCTTCAGCTGGGAATGGAGTCAATGCTACTGAATCCCACCCCACCCTCAGCCCATGGCAGGTCTCCAAAAGCCCCAGGAGAACAAAGCTGGCACACAGTGCCAGGTGGGCCTGGGTGTGCGCACCACAGGGGTTGTTTATCTCTGCCTTGTCTGTGGGTCCATCCTCGAAACTCAGCACAGGTTCTGGCCTTGAAGAGATGCTCAGCAGTATTTGTTGAGTGAATGACAGGAGATGAGGCACTATAACCTAGCAGCTAAGAGCATGGGCTGTAAAGCACGACAAACCTGGTTTCAAGTCCTGGCTCAGAACTCACTAGTGGTGTGTCATGGGCAAGTTGCCAACAGGTCAGAGCCTCGTTTTCTTCATCTGTGGAGCGGTGATGGTAATGGCAGCATCTACTTCGGGGTTCCTGGAAGAGCAGTGAGACCAGGTGTGAAGAAGGTGTTAGCTTAGATCGTGGCCATCGTGCTCAATGAGTGTTGGCTACTTGCATTGTTGTTGTGGAAGCAACTGGGGCTTGTGGCCTTGAGAAGGCCTCGGTGTGTGGTGGCTGGGGGCAGGGGTGGAGTGGGAGAGTGGATCCGGCCTCCAGGTGCCCAAAGGGACTTCCTCAAGGATGCTGACCTGTTGTGGTTTGGCCTCATTGAGTAGAGCGACCAAGGAAATTGTTGGACAATATAAGAAGATAGAATAGGCTAGATGAGAGAAAGAACTTTCACAGAGGAGATGGACTGAAAGGGTTGGCTGGACCCCACGGAGGTCTGGTGGGGAGTCCCACGGGGTTCTTTGTCTCCTGGAAATGTCGGGTCACCACTTTGCTGTAAATCTTGCCTGCCTTTTCTCCCTTTGGCTTTCTGCCTCCTCCCAGCTTGGCTGTCTGGCTGGAACCCAAGGAGCCTGTCAGCATTTCTATGGTGCTTCGCACTGTGGAAACCGTATACAGGAGAGACAGGGAAGGAACAAAAGAACATGAGGAAGGTGGGGTTGAAGACTGGGTGGGCTTGCGGCCAAGCCACTGACCGGAAACTAGGGTGGGGGCAGTGAAGGCAGGATGGACCCCGTTGGAGTGACCCCAGACACCGAGCATGGGTCTGAGGTCATTCCAGCCACCCCCCAACTTTGGAGCCAGGTGACCGCTCCCTCAGCCCAGGTAAGTAGTGGGGGACTGACCCCACCTGAGACTTTTAGAGGCCCCCATGCAGTGTGCATGTTCAAAGGGCACTAGCAGGGTTGCTGTGTTAGGTCAGCGCATAGGAGACCCTTAGCCCAGGACAGCGAGAGCTCAGTATAGAACAGATCTTCACAGGGGCCAGAAAGGCGACTCTGGCCAGCAAAGGCGCTTTCATGGTGGAGGCTGGGCCAGGTCCTGCCTACCTTTTCCAATTGCAAAAATAGAGGTGAGCAATGGGCCTTCAGGTTTGTTTTATTTTGTTTTTGTTTTGGGGGTAGTGGAGACTTAGCAAACAGAGTTCAGCAGTATAATTAAATGAAGCTAATAACAAAATTAATCTGCCACATAATTATATACATACTGCTATTATGCTACATGGTAATTAGTCATAGATAGTAAACAGGCCACAGAAACAAAGCCATCTGATGTGCCTTTTGCACAGCCAAGCCAGTGGTGACTGCAGACCTCTTTTTTTCTGGTTTGCTCTCCAGGATGTGTCATAGATCTGGGTTGAGAGTTTACCTTGAGGCCAGGTCCTGTCCTTCACACTTAATTGCTGACACTCATCTGTCGTGCCTCAGTTGCCTCCCTGCCTCAGGGCCTTCCTTCTATGTTTTCGTCACCCCCAGAACCCACCGTGTCCCTCCAAGCAAGCAGCTCTTGGGCAGTACATTCAGCCCCTCCTTTATTTCTGTTCTGACCCTCGGGTTGCCTTCCTCCTTCAATTTATCAACAAATGTCTGCTTGACTCTATGTGGCAGGCTCTGTACCAGGTGCTGGAGAGACAGGGGTGAAGCGTCCAGTCAAATGGTCAGGAGAAAACTGTGAGACATTTGGTCTTATCGTGATGAGTTATATTTGCTCTATGATGTCTCCATACACATATTATTGCTTGTGACCAAGATATTTTCTCATATGACTCAAAATGAGTTTTTTTCCAGAGAGATAAGTAAGATCCAGTTTTTGTAAACGAAAGGAAACAATGGAATGGCAGAGGGAGCCAGCCTCCACCCTGCTTGCTCAAGGCCCTGGAATAAAGCTGGACGGTAGACAGAGGCTGTGGAAGCAGCAGTGTGGGCAACGGCTTTTGTTGGGGTGACGGGAGAGGCACGGGGCATAGTTCAGGGCAAGTTTCTTGGAGGAATGATAACAGCTAACATGGACTGAGCACTTCCAATGTGCCAGGCTCTGCTCCAAGGGCTGTGTGCATAGTAACCTGCGTGATCCTCACAGCTCAGTGAGGCAGGTGCTACTGGTGTCCCATTTTATAGAGGAGGAAACCGAGTGTGGTAGGCGGAATGGTGTCCCCGGAAAGATCTGTCCAAGTCCTAACCTCCGGTCCCTGTGATGTAGCTTTATTTGGAATAAGGTCTGCAAACATAATTAAGGATTAAGATCTCATTTTAAGATGTTAAAATGAGATTATGATCTCATCTTGAGATGAGATCCTTTGGGATTTAGGCTGGGCTCTACATCCAAGGACTGGTGTTCCTTTGAGGGAAGGGGAAGGAGAGGGGGATTTGAGATGCAGAGACGTAGGGGAGAAGGCCATGTAAAGACAGACGCAGAGGCTGGAGTTATGCTGCCATAAACCAAGGAAGCCTGGAGCCACTGGAAGCTGGAAGACAAGCAAGGACTCTCCCTGGAACCTCCAGGGGGAGCGTGGCCCTGCCCATTGCTTGATTTTAGCTTGAAAGATGAGCACTCCTCTGAGAACCACTGGTTTAGGTCACTGTGAGTAATCCCTGCCTCTTCTCCCCCCACCCCATGAAAGGTCCTCAGATTGATATCTAGGAAGGGTAAGTCTACCCTCCCTTCACTGGGGTAGCAATCAGCTGACAATCAACTTGGTCCCAGACTTGCTGTCCCCTCTGGTGTCTGCCCATCCCACCAGGATCAGCCTGGCTTCGAGAGTGAGCAGAGCCTATGGTTAGTGTGTGGGCAGTCCTGAAGGCCGATGGAGCCCCTAAGTGACACGAGATAACAAAGCAGAACATCAGGAACCAGCGCGTGGCTGGGGGAGAGAGACAGCACGGACTCTGTGACGTGGTCCTTTACGACGTCTACAGCTCTTTCACCACACTGGCGCCTCCCAGTAGGAGAGGTGGTTACCATCATCCTGGTCCTCGTCAGGCCTTCTCTGCTGGCTTCCTTCAGGCCCCAGGGCTGGGCTCCAGCTGGGAGACCCAGGTGAATGAGCCTGTGGCCCTGAGCTACGGTAGGCACTGGAGCCAGTAATTTGGAGGAAAAAGGGGAACACATGGCCTGATGTTCTGGCTTGTCCCGCTGACCTGGCCTCTTGGGGAGGAGCCCAGCCTGGGCCTGAGCAGTGTCCTTTAATACTCGTCATTTACCTCAAAGGCAAGGGAAGAAAAAGCAAAAATAAATGAATGGGACTGTATCAAACTAAAAAGCGTCTGCACAGCAAAAGAAACCATCAACAAAACAAAGAGGCAACCAACCAAAAGGGAAAAAATATTTGCAAACAATGCCTATGATAAGGGGCTAATATCCAAAATCTATAAAGAACTCCTCTAAGACTCAAAAACAAAGAACCAAATAATCCAATTAAAAAATGGGCAGAGGGGGCTGGCCGAGTGGCTCAGTTGGTTAAGAGCTCGCTCAAGGTTTGAGCTCTGAGCAACAGCGGTTTGATTCCCGGCCCGAGCTGAGCAGCCGCTGAGCTGCCAACAGGTGGCAGGATGGCTCGCTAAAAAAAAAAAAAAAAAAAATGGGCAGAGGACCTGAACAGACACTTCTCCTAAGAAGACATACAAATGGTCAACACATATATGAAAAGATGTTCAACTTCACTAGCTATTAGGGAAATGCAAATTAAAACCACAATGAGATACCACCTCACACCTATTTGAATGGCTGTCATCAACAAGACAAGTGTTGGAGAGATTGTGGAGAAAAAGGAACCCTCATATACTCCTGGTGGGGATGTGAACTGGTGCAGCCACTATGGAAAACAGTATGGAGGTTCCTCAAAAAATTAAGTATAGGATTACCACATGACCTAGCAATTCCTCTTCTAGGTATCTACCCAAAAAAATTAAGTATAGGATTACCACATGACCTAGCAGTTCCTCTTCGAGGTATCTACCCAAAAATCTGAAAACATTTATCCATAAAGATATATGTACTCCTATGTTCATTGCAGCATTATTCATGGTGGCCAAGACATGGAAACAACCAAAGTGTCCTTCGATAGATGATTGGGTAAAGAAGATGTGGTACATATATACAATGGAATATTACTCAGCCATAAGAAAAGATGAAACATTGCCATTTGCAACAACATGATGGATCTTGAGATTATCATGCTAAGCGAAATAAGCCAGACAGAAAAAGTCGAGAATCATATGATTTCACTCATATGTGGGATATAAAACTGAAAGCAACAAATGAACAAGACAAACAAAAACTCATAGACACAGAAAACAGTTTAGTGTGGTTACCAGAGGGTAAGGGGGGAGGGCAGTGATAGGAGAAGGTAGAGAGTTTCAAATATATGGTGATGGAAGGAGAACTGACTCTGGGTGCTGAATATACAACGCAATATATAGATGATGCATTATAGAATTATATGCTTGAAACCTATATAATTTTACTAACCAATGTCACCCCAGTAAATTTAGTAAAAGATATATATAAAGACTGGTCATTTAAGGGAGTTCTTGCCTTCAAGGGCCAGAGGCACCACCACCTCTGGGGCCCTCTGGGGATTGGGGAGCAGCCTATGCACTTGGACTATTTCCTGGGACCAAGAGGTGGGGAAGTGGCTGGAGAGGCAGACACACAGCCTCTGCTCTGGTCTCTACTGAAACAAACTCAAACCCTTTGACCATTTAATGAGCTGGATGACAGCTCATCTAATCCTCTCGGCAATCCTGCAAACTAGCTATGACATTGTCCCTGTCTTCTATGAAAGAGATGCCCACGGAGGTTGTGCAGCGGGACTCAAACTCAGGCCTGACTCCAAAGCTCCGCGATGCTCTGTCTCCAAGACAGGGGTTGGGGAGGTTGGTGCTGGGCACAAGAGAGGCATGCAGAGAAAAAAGGAGATAAATTGGGAAGACTGAGGACATGAGAAATGAAAGGAGAGGGAGCAATCACATCTCCTGTGCGTTCCTGTGGCAGGGGGTATATACCCGCTTTATACCTGCTATATAGGTACATACAGGTACATACCTACGAGAATAGGATCCTAGACACGTGAGGTTATACATCCCAAACCCTCCCATGCCCAGGCACAGAACACACATGAACACAAGCCTGGTGGGGTGACCTGGAGAACGTGCCCGGGGAAAGGGGGCAACCTCCACCCCTCCCCACCCCCACTGCCCTGCAGGACTGGGACCCAGAGTTGCCAAGCTCCAGGTCTTTTTGTTTCAAGAGAAGCAGGAAAGTAACTTTTTAAAATGTGAACTCTCTTAATTTAAAAATATTGGTAACCAAGACAAGTTAGAATATCATTTTAGAAATAGAAAGAAAAAAGAAAAAGCCACATTCAGCCTGCAGGAGACCGGAGTGCAACCTGTGCTTTATTGCACTTGTTTCCACGAACGAGGGTCTGTCTCATCACCAGGCTGTGAGTTTCCCCAAGGCTTCTAAAAACCACGAGAGGAGCAGGGAATTGAGAGCTCTGAGGCTGTAAGAGAGAAAGCATCTAGATTTCCAGAAAGAAAGGAAACAGGCTAAAACCAATGCTTTGCTACCAAAAGATGCAAAAAAGGCATTGTGTTTTGATCCCCAGAGGTGCCTTTTACCTGCTCTCCACCTCACCCTCACAGTGTTACCAGAGCCCTCAGCTCCACTAGGAGGATATGAGGACATGGGTGCAGGAGGGCTGAGTGGGGCAGGGAGAGAGGGTTGCTTGGAGGTGGTGGGAAGCACTCAGCTTCACTGCTGAGAAGTGAATCACATTTCCATGTGATGGGTGCAGTTCACACTTTGTAGGGAACAGGGAGCAACCGGAGCCTGACTTTTCTAAATATACCAGGCTCCGAATTGAGATTCCTGACAGGAGGCTGGGCCAGCCCCTGGATTCCACATTTGCAGGCTGCACCCCAGGCTGTGTTTCTCTGTTGGGGGAGAGGGGATGATGCTGGGAGCTTGGACTTCTGGAAGGAGCCCCCAGACTTTCATTCCTGGGTAAATATCTGTAGGAACTCAGGCCAACCCTCACAGGCCTGGGGTGAGCTGTTACAGCCATGGGGCTTCCATGGCCAGAGGGGGCCACTTGGACCCCACAATGGACTTCCCTCCTCCTGTTGCCCTCAGCTCTTGCAGGGCGGCCTGGCACAGAGACCCCTGGTTGCATCCTCCAAGCTTCCAGGCATGGACAGTATCCACGGCACCCTCCTCAGGGCCTGAGAGGTTGATCTCCCTCAATTCTACAATCTCCTTACAAATCTACACCTGAAGTCCGTGTGGGCAGCTGAGGCTCCGCCCTCCTGTGTAGGCCGCTCAGGCCCAGGAGGAGCATGAACTCCTCAGAGCATACCCCAGGGTGCCCTGCAGGGGCAGGAGGGAGGGTGAGGAGTGGTCCAGCTCTGCCACTGACCTCTTGTGTCCCTTTCTCTCCTTGGCATCCGTTCCCAACTCTGGATAAGTGGATGCTGGAGGTGACAATGCCAGCCGGAGGCCTCTTCCGGCTCTGATATGTCATGTTTCCCTGGTGTATGACGTGGGCTGGAGGTTCGGGAAAGTATGGGGGTGGTATTCAATGACAGCCTTCCACGGAGCAGGTGGGGCTGCTCATCTTCTCCTTACTTTGGATATGAAGCAAGCTACTGGCAGGCTATGATCGGTGCCTAGAGCTTTCAGGGGGGAGTTGGGGCTTGACTAGCTGTCCTAATGCTGGGGAGAAGAGGCAGACATGATCAAAGAGATGTAGGCTTTAGACTGTGATCAGAGATGTCCATGGCCTGTGGGCACACACCTGCATACCCCGGATGCTGTGGGGAGGGCTCTGGCCCTGGGCTGCTGCAGATAAGCAACCAACATGCCTTTGGGAATTCCTTGTAACCAGACTCTCAGCTGTCAGCAGCTTTGCTAATGAGAGGTGCCTAAGAAAAAGGCTGAGTCCTGGGGAAAGCTGTGAGCTCAAGACCCTCAGTGCTCAGACTAGAGGAACCATGCAGAGTGCTACAGCCTGGAATCCAGGAGGTGGAGCCCTCCTTGGATCTCAACCTCCCATGGCACCCACTGGGCTTGTCATGGAGCCCAGTCCAGGGAGGACTGAAAGTCTCTAAGGAGCTGGCAGCTGTGTCTTGTGAGAGACCGTCTTGGTGGGGGACTCACTTGACATTTATCCTAAATTAACCCCGTTACCCACGAACGTACCTGTGCTCCTGGGAACAGGGAGGCAGCATAATGGAGGAAGACCATTGTGGGCTTTGGGATTGGTGGGACCCGGACCTACCTATCTAGATACAGAACTCTATTTCCCACTCCAAGGAGAGACCATGCCTGAGTACACCAGCTGAAGCAGCAGGCCAGCCCCTTCCTAACACACTGCCTTGCTAAGTTTAAAGAATTTATCAGCATTGGAAACGACCCTATTTAATAATTTGTTTATAAGTTTCCTGTCAGCCTCCCAAACCGCAGCGGAAGGCCAGGTCCTGAGCACAGTGGTACATAACCTGGAGGAGTCACTCCCTCCTGGTGCTCAGTCTTTTTTTTTTTTTTAAGATTTTATTGGGGAATTGGGGAGTGGAACAGCATTGGGTAATCGAGGAAGGGGAACAGACAAGTTGCTGTCCTTTTGTTCTTCAGTCTAGTTGTGGAGGACATCGCTTCACTGGTCCATGTTGGTATTATCATTGCGCTCTTCCAGGCTGAGGCAGTCGATCGCCAGTCATTGGACAGCGGCTCACGGCAGCTCACGCTGGCTGCCAGCCACTCATGGTAGCTCACGGCAGCCCACTGCAGCAGGGGCTGCAGCCTCCGCTGTCGCTGGCGACTCATGGCAGCCCAGCTCCAAATCGAGCTATTGTTCACCATCTTAGCTGTAGAGTGCACAGCATCACTGGCCCTCATGTGGGATCCGAACCGGGGCCCTGCTGCTCAGAGCTGACGTCCCAAGCCAACTCTTAACCAACGCGCCACTCAGCTGGTCCCCTGGCGCTCACAATCTTAACAGGCAAACAGGTGAGAAAGATGGCAGTGAGGATGATGAGGGAGAAACACGGGCATGGCCACAGTGATTTGGCAAATAAAAATATTGCATGAGACATACTTACATGAAAAGATTCTTCACTGTTACCTGATATTCTAATTTCCCTGCGTCTCCTGGTTTTTGTTGGCAGCCCTGGTACTGTGGGGGCGCCTAGAAGGAGCACGAGAGACAGTCCTAGGACCTCGGGCAGGTACTTCCTATGGATGTGGCTGTGGCCACACCTAAAAGATGGGAAGGACTTAGCCAGGTGGAGAGGGAGGGGTCTCCCAAGCAGAGGGAATGGGATGAACCAAGGCCAGGAGGTGAGAGCCCAAAGGCCTGAGGGCCTGGGAGGATTTCATGGAAGGCGGGGGCATGGAGGGGCTGGAGGCATTAGCAAACTCAGGTCACAGATCTCTGGGTCATGTTCAGGGGTGTGGGCTTTATAACAAAAGCAACGGAGAGTTCCACAGGAGACACCATGATAATACCTGCATTTTGAAAAGGCCATTCCGGGCGCTGTATGGAGAATGGGTTTGGGGAAAGGGCAGGAGGGAAGCTGAGAGGCGGCGAGGAGGCTGCTGCCGCCGTCTAGCTGAGATGGCAGTGGCTTGGCCAGAGAGGAGGGACGTTGGATAGATTCAGTCCATCCTCAGGAGGTAGAATCAAAAGGATTTGGCAACTGATTAAAAATTAAATGAGGGCCAGTGAGGGAGCAGAAGAGGAAAGATGTCTCCCAGGTTCTTGGCTTGAGCAACTGCTGGATCGGTGCCATTCAGTGAGGTGGGAAGACTGGGAGGGAGGTTTGAGGCAGGGGGAGGACAGGATGGTGAGTTTCATTTTGGATGGGTTGAGCTTAGGTGCTTATGGGATGTCCAGGTGGAGATGTCCAACAGAACACAGCAATAGATGCAGCCCTAAGTCAAGCCGGCAGTCATAAACTTGGAAAGAAGACTTGAAGCCGTGGCAACCACACTCCTTTCCAACTCCTGCTTAATGCCTGAGGGCCTGGCTGGGCGGGGAGTCTCTGGACAGGTGGCACTGGGGCCCCAGCTCCATCCCTCCATAGCACTTGATCAGTGGGGCATCCCTTTCTGGTTATTACCAAATGCAGACATGGGAATGTGGACTCCTGTTGCCTCATCTTCTGATTTCTCTTAGATGGTTACATGACATCGCTCAATTTTAAAGTGTTGGCAACAGAATCAATTAAAAAATATAATGTGAGCCAAACAGAACATGTCCAAGGGCCAGATCTGCTCCAGGGGCCTCAGGTTTGAAGTAAGAACTCGCAGGATCCATTAAGGCAGTGTTCTCTTCAAATAAGACCCTGCACCAGAATCACCCATGAAGCTTATATAAAAATGGCCCCCCTTGCTCTACCTCCACTGATTCAGGTAAGGTAGGTCTGAGATAGCAGAGGAATAGGAATTTGTCAAGCCCCCTGGGTTATTCTTTTTAATTGGAGAATTGGGGGGATGGGAACAGCGCTGGGGAATTGGGGGAAGGGGAACAGACAAGTTGCTGTCGTTTTGTTCTTCAGTCTAGTTGTGAAGGGCAGTGTCACTGGCCCTCATGTGTGGGATCCGAACCGGGGCCCTCTGGCATCCCAAGCCAGTTCTTAACCATCGCGCCACTCGGCTGGGCCCCCCCCACCCCGGGTTATTCTTGATGCACTTGGGTTTCAGAACATCTGTCTAGTCAGGGGGTAGGCAGAGGAGACTGAGGACGTTTGGTCAAGAAGAGCCTTGTCCAGAGCAAAGAGCATTTTCAAGAATGCTGTTGCTTCCTGGGAAGGATTCCAAGGACCCTCTTCATTTCCCCCAGCACATCTTGGCTCAAACCCAAGAAACAGGAATGCTGATCTATATTCTGTTTTGAGATCTAACAGAGCTACATCTGCTAGTGAGAGTAAGTGGAGCCAATGGGCATTTGGAGGTCGATGTGCAGGGGTGTGGGTCTCTCTTCCAGCTCTTCTAGCCGGAAGCAGTAAGCAGAGCAGGGTCTGCTCTTTCTGCCTTCCTGTCCTACCCAGCCGAGGCCGGCCTGGTGGCACACACACTCCATCTTGGAGTATTTCTTCCCTGGAGGTGGCAGTGTGTTGGGTTAGCCTTCCTTCCTACCATGGTGGCGAGACCTAAGTGCTGGGATGAAGAAGAATGGGGTGGCGTGGGGTGGGAGGTGAGCTGAGCAGGCCTCACGATTTTCTTTAGTCTGACCTAATACCGCCTACTAATTTAGCCAACAGGAGTGCTCTGTGAGGTTTTGCCCAGCTTACCAGAATGCTTCCCAGGAGCTTAAGCCACAGTTAACCATTACGTTCTTGTTGGGTGGTTTCCCATGATTTCCTTTGCATACACCCTCATTAGAGATGCATGGAGGAGAAATGAGAGTTCTGGACCAGTATTGGGTATTGCTGGCACCCCCCGCGGTCCACTTCAAAACCATACCATTACTTCTAACATCCAGCAGGATGGTACCCCAATTTCAACCATAAGGCCAGGACTAAGAAGTGGGCACTGAATTTCATAACAAGGAAGTCACTACTGATCTTGAACAGAGCCAAGTCAATGGCATGATAGGAAGAGCCAGGCTGCGGTGAGATGGGAAGAGAGTAGGAGGTGAGAAATAGAGAAGCGCTTGTAGCCATCTCTTCCAGAGAACAGGAGACAGGGTGGAAGCAGCGAAGTACATGGGGTCAAGGCCAAGATAAGGAGGTACTTGATGGGAAGAGCTAGTGAAGAGGAAGTACAGAGGATGGGATGGCTAGTGAGGTCCCTGGGGGTGGGGGGGGGGAGATGGAAACATCTAGAGCACAAGAGATGGACTAGCTTTGGCTAGAGGGTCACCCCTTCTATTCTAACAAGAGGATAAGGGTGAGTCAGTATAGGCAAGTTTATAAATTTTGTGACAGAAAGTTGAAGAATTGCTGTTTTCTCTGTGGAATTGGTGGTGCTATCCTGGGCTAAGAGTGAGTCAGAGGGTTACGGAGGATGGATTTTAAAGGGAATTGTGGACAGTGCCAAGTAGGCAGCCCCAAACATGAGGCGCAGGGAAGGGTAGAGGCTGGACTGATCCCAGCTTGGCACTGTGTCATGAGCGTGCGCTGGGAGGGCAGGGGGGCACGGTTTAACGTTAAGAGGTTTAACGGTGAGAACAGCGGAGTCTGGCAGACCAGAGATGATGGGGAAGGTTTGAGGGATCATGCTCAGGGGAGATCGGAGAGCGGGGGTTGAAAGGGAACAGAGTGAGAGGTGGAAGCGTCAGCAAAGCCAGGGGTGGGTGTGGGCAGAAGAGAGAAGGGCACAGCCCTGGAGCTGCCCTGGCAGGGGGCTGAGGTCCAGTCCCGGCTCTGTGTCCGTGTGGCCAGGGCAAGTCGCATGTCCTCTCGGACCTTGGTTTCCTCTGCACAATGTGAGTGGTGGCTTCTCTGGCTCATAAGCTGAACAGGGGAGGACACAACCCAGAACAAGGGAACTCTAAGACCTTGTCAGATAACAGGGCACACCAGGACAAAGCAGTCACCATCTGGTGACACTCGGGAATGTGGAAGACGGTCTCGTGATACCACCAGCCTCAAGAACAGCAGCCTGCATGAGGGGCTCTGACAGTGGGTGCTTGAGTCAGTGTTCGGAAACTGGGGTGTAGGTACAAGGGGACAGGCAGCTGAAATGACCCCAGCATGATGTTTTAAGTGTGTAAGGTACCATAGGGGTGGCTGGTCCCAGCGGTTCTCAGACAGACAAGGTCCCATCCACTGGTAGACACTTTTTATATCCACCAGTAAGCAGTAAATGATAGACTCCATCTAGGGCTGCTGACATGTGGGTTCTCAGTCTAATAACTTATTTACCTATTTGATGATGGTGGGTTTTTAAATAATAAAACAAGGAAAATCTTCCTAGATCCCAGGCAAAGCTGCCATCTCGTTGTTTTCCCCTGGAAGGGTTAACATTCTCTGATGGGGAGAGCTGCCATCAACAGATTCATGTTTTTCAAGGTGCCCAAGAAGCCTTAGCTCTGAAGATGCTTCAAGGATAAAGGTAAAAAATAACTTTCGAAAATCCTGTATTAGCATACCCCCCAGTCACAAACTGCATTAATGTGCGAAGAAGTCTGTAAGTTTAGCAGGAGAGAACACTTCAATTTTGGGTCGACTTTTAAAACTATAGAACCCCCTCTCCCCAACATACCCACCCATACTGCCCTCATCACTTGGAACCAACATCCTGTGGATTTCACTCTGACATAAACGAGCCACCTGTGGTAGACTATTATCATCGGCCCTAAGCACAGCCAACTAGTGCAGTTGTTGAGGACATTACCCGGTTCACATATGCCCTGGGTTATCTATTTGGTACGCCCCCAATTGGTGTCATTTATACATTTTTCTCTTGATGGGGACGTTAAGCCTGTTAGACCTAGAGAATAATCCTCAGCACGAATAGAAGCATTTGCAATCTGTGAGAAAACCCACAGTCCAAGAGGCAAGTTAACTCACACCCGCACAGCGTCCTGGACATGCTGCAGACGAGCATTCTCGGGGCCAGACGTGGCCTTATAAGGTGGCCTGACATTTTCTCATGGCCCAGGTCATCCTCCAAAAATAATCCAGACAGAAGAAGAGTGGGAACTGACCTCCCTGAACATTTCAAAGATTAACAAGCAGGCTCTCCGTGAAACACCTGCTTTCAGACCAAAAGCTGACAGCATTTTAAAACCAAGCAGCCTGTAGGGCCCACGCTGGGGAGGGCTGTAGGGGGACGCGATAGACGGGGCCTCGAAGCATGCATCCAAGCTTGGTTTCTTTGCTCCAAAATAAGTGTGCTTTCCTGTACTTCTCCAGCATACGCTTTAAGGTCTGACTGCCCTTGCTCTACATGGACAATAGAGATCCATGACTGATTTCCATTAGTGCACCTTTCTGCCTCCTCCGTGTCCTTGGGGCGGAAGCTGTGTTCAAAAGCTTTGACTCCCAAGGCCCCGATCGCTTGCGAGGTGCTGCCCCCCAGTGGCGCAGCCCGGCTACAACAATACGGGAGGTAGAAACTGTGTTTGGGCTTTAACCAAGTGCAGCATCTGGAAAGGTTTCTGGATTACATCCACCAAGGTCAAAGACAGATGCGAAAGCGCTAACGTGGCAATAAGTCTAGGCTCTGGAATTATTAGTGAGCACAAAACACAATTTGCAAACATAAAAAGATTTATGAAATGGGTACTGGGTGCTTACGCACACAGCCTCTCACACATTTTAGTTTTGCTCATCAAATGAGTTTTAGGGTGAATTGCCTTGTGTGGGAAAAAAGATTCTTTTTGGTAATGAGATCTACCCCTAAGGGGTGTCTCTAAATTTGGAAAAAAAAAAAGATTAAGTAGTCCCCCACATGTCTAAAAGAAAATGTTGGTCAAAAAACCACACAGCTCTCTTCTAACTCTGGTTCTCAGTTACAGGCCTGGGAATGTTATGGCTATTTTTGGTAATAGCTGCTTAGAACAGTTTCTTCACCACTAGACTATATGACAATGAACTAGTCTATGTGTAAGGCTGGGGTTTTTAAATAAACAATATGAGAAATAGCAAAGCTAGTCTTCATTCTTGTTAAAGAGAGCAGAACACAGCAGTATTTTTGGAATGCTGTGTGTAACAGTAGGTCTCTTAATTATACCAATGGTAAGTCCTCAGGCTAGGTTTTATATTAACATAGTACACATAATTGCCACAAAATATGACAATGACAAATTAGAAAGCCCTGGTTTCCAGTACCACCCTAAGATTGTAGAGGTGGTATTTTCTGGGTTGCCTCTACTATTAACTTTACCATCTGGTACTCAGTTTCAGTTGAACTAATTTTATTTCTCCTTTCATAAATAAAAAGCCTATCTCTGAAAGAGATTAGACTCTATATGAGGAGAGAGGTGGTTCTACCCACTGTGCTGATAACATCTAAGCCATGATCAGACAGCATCTAGAAGGCAATTGTTCCCTTTTGGAATAAAGACTACACTCTTGGACAATGGTGACAGTTACCTCTGAGGACAAACCACCTGGCAGACTCAGGTGAGGGCGTGTTACTGCTGGAGGCACCTACTAAAGATCACACAGAGAAATACAAAGTGTCCAGTACTCGGAGACATCAGCACTTTCATTCTGGGGTGAAGAAATATGGGGGTCTAGAGCTAGAACCAGCAGATGAGAAGTGGCTTGGCTGACAGTATCCCATCAGTGTCCTTTCTACCACTTGTACTGTGAACTTGAGTGCATAAAGCAGTATCTAGGATTGTTCTCTATGTGGCGGCATTTTTAGGAGGAGGTACTTGACCACGTGACCAGGTATTTGTTTCAATATAAGATGAACAATGCTGGGCAACAGTAATTCCCTTCTCAACTTGTATTAGAAAAGTTAGATAGAAACAACAACAAAAAACCATTGTAAGACAAGGGTCGTCCATCTCTTATGGATTGATTTCCTAGATTTTTGGTCGCTTACATGAAGAATCTCTCTTATCCCATTGCACCCAGGTTGGAGGCAGGCTTAGTAAGCTTCAAGACTGGCAGGAAGAATGACTTTTTTGGAAACATCTTAATATAGCTGTCTATTTTTCCTGTAAGTGCAGAACCATTATGATTAGCAGAAATACATTTTAAAACTGTCAAAGAAAAGAGCTGGAATCCATAGCAGAACTGAAACTCTTCCATAGACCTATAACACCACTTTCAGGCCAATTTCATGTGAAAAATCACTATGCTCAATGGTCAGTATTTCAAATCCAGGCAGAGCACACACCAGTTTATTGTGAAATGCAACACAGATCAGTATTTTATGAATACAACTTATTACTACATTAACATTATCAGGTAAAAACAGCTTCCAAATGCATGCATAGAAAGTTAAGCATAGTCTTTGAACTCCTTATTTCTAAATATACAAAAAATACATTTAAATTATAGAATTTTAGTGAATCAAAGACTTATAAAATTACAATTTTGGTTTTCACAACATAGAAAAAATACAAAAATGACTATATATACGGGTGTACAATTTTTTACCCAAATTTCAAAGGAGCAGTATGTACTGATTTTGATGTTTTATCTGAAACTCAGAATTGAAAATAATTTGTAGGTTGTACCACATCAATGCCAACCTTTTATTACAAATGAATAACCAAAAGCACAAGTGGAAACGAGGGCACAACCTCTTCACATGCCTCTTTAATGCTACATCTCCGGTTGGAAGCTCAGTCCAGAGGAACGTTCTAGTCTGGGAGGCCCTTTATTCCATGAATGACTCTCCCCGGGGGCTTTTGAGAATAGGCAGTATGTATTAAATGAACGATCCCAACGTTGGCAAACAGAACACAGCAAGATGCAGGTTAGCAGCTTGTGCCCACAAAACCCTGTGTATCTCACAGAATTGTGCCAGAAGGTGGTCCCCAAAGCGAGGATCTAAAACACCCTGTCAGGAGGGCAGCCGGGCAGCTGGTGCCTTTGACTACGCCCTGAAATGAATATGGTAGGTCTGACAAAAGACCCACCAACTACCACCTTCCTTATTCACACTTTGTAAGAAGACGGGACATTTGGTGGGTTAGATGGTCTCAATTCATAAAAGAATGCCACCACTTCAAAGGAAAAATTCATTCATGTTAGACATAAAGAAACCAGTTACTGAGAAAGGTGACTGAGGGACACAGTGGCATGCCTTACTTATCTGCCATAAACATTTTAAATGTTTGATGTACAAAAATAAACACTGGGGTTGAGACCCTTTTTCAGAAGGGATTTGTTTACTGTGTTCTTGTTGCCAAAGTTCAATTTGATGTAATACCACTGTTTGCGACAGACTGTTTTTCATAAATTGTGACATTATACTAGAGACCCGAATAAAACCAATCCAGCAATCCTGAAAACCTGCATTTTTCATCCCATCTTCTGTAACTATTCTAAAGACTGAAAAAAACTTATTCAAATTAAGTAATAAGGCTAATATAACCCAAATTGATTATATTTTACAGGAGAAATATATTTTAGACCAATAAAAAGAGAAAAAGCATGACAAATCTTTCCCACATGTTTTGTTTATCAAGTACAAGAACAGATTATAATTCCAATATGCCGAGATTAAGAGTGCTGACTTTTAGAAGCAGAATTTTAATGTTCAATTCAAAAATAACTCATTACACATCTGCCTGCATTAAATTTTTAGCTACATATTTTCTTCTCATTTTCAAGCCTCTATGAAAATAAGCATTTAAAAATTTAGTTTTCCATTATGACACTCTTCTGATATTAGCAATTATATTTTAAATATCTACTTGGTAAGCTAGTAAGCTAGACTTTTAAAGGTTTTAAAGACTAACCAATTAAAGAAAAAAGGGAAAAAAATGGTTCCACAAAGAACATCCTGTGTGTAAAATTTAATGCATGTCTAAACTTGGGCTTTATGTTTTCATCCAACCCTTTCTTGAAGCGTCTTAAACGCACAGTTGAGCAATTAAATGGTATAAAGACATGGTGTTAGGTGGACAATGTCCATATGACCCAAGTACTTCTTGGCTGCTCCAACATGCAGGGTGATACTGCTTTTGGCTCATGACTGCCCAACGGGAACATTTCACTGCCTCTGGACTTACAACTTGGTGGGAGTCTCATAGGACCACAATTAGGAAAAGTATCCAAATAGAACTGAATGAAAAATTAAAAAACAAAAACTAAGGGTGCAGAAACCTATTCCTGAATGTTCTTTCGGACTACATTTCTCAAATAGCACCTTCTATGTGTTTTCAAGAACAGATTCTCTGCTTCTATGTGACGAGACTGGTTTCAGGTCCATAAATGAGAATAGCTCTTGGCAAATACATTACTCAGAGGGGCTCTGAGAATAGAACTGTGAAAGGTGCTTGTCACTGACTAGTAATGGAGCTCTCCTTTTCTCAACTGACATTTTGCTAAAATACGAGTGAGGCTGAGCCCCAGATAAGGTAGGTTCTCTACAATGTGCATATACGTATTAAATTCAAGCTCATTTCTCAGTGGCAGGCAGTAATGGCTCAACTGAAAACAAACAAAAGGGTTCTAGTTGTTTTCTGATTATGGGTATTATTACCCCAGAGCTTCACAGACATATACACTGTATATTTCATTCACTAGATATGAGGGGAAAGGTCCCAGCCATAACTTCAGAGCATTCCAGAGGACAAAGTTTGCCGCTTCAAAAATACAAATAGTTTCCAGCATGCAGTCAAGCACTTTGCAAAGGGAAAGCTAAACGCGCTGCAGACTGAAACAGAGCTCTACTGCAAGCCGGGCATTCTGTCGGTACAACTTCATTACTCAGACTGTACCTCTCAAGTATGCAGTGCTATAGATCTTTATTTATCAGCTACATGAAGGAAACAGGAGGATATAAAACACCAAATCCCTTTCTAATGCCATCATAAATATTGGGAACTTCCGGTTGAAAAAGCATGCGGAATGGACTGGCCAGGGTGTTTTATGCAACAGCTTTTTGTTTTGTTTTATAAAATCCCAGGCCCGTATGACACTGGATTTTGGTTTTTGTTTTATTTTATTATTTTAGTATTTTAAAAATAGTCCTTACTTATTTTCTATGAAACGTACTGGGGACTCAAAAAGTCTGCAGCATTTTTTTGTCATTGAAAAGTTTGTGTTTTTTTGGAGGGGTGCAGGAAATAGGAACTATTCAAATTTCTTGTGTTCTTCAGTATAAGAAAGGACCTTTCTTCTCTGGTGTATCATGTGGAAATACAACTGGGGAAAAACTGGAAAGGAAAGAAAGAATTGGTTAAAGAGGTCATTTAAAGTGGCATGTTCTACTTAAAGCACGTGGACTTGGGGTCCTCTATGACTCTCCCACTAATTTCTCAACCATTAACCAAGGAAGGTGAGAAGGTGGGCTTGGGGAAGGGGAAGAAAAACACAGAGGCCTGCTTTATCTGGCGTTCGCCAAGGAGGAAGGCTGGTGTGGACCGGAATGACAGACACTGCTGTCACTGTCGTTACCAATCAAGATGCCACAGGGCTGCCAAATCATACTCTGTACACTCTCATGTTATCCTCACATTTATTTCCTGATTTTACAACAACCAGGTGAAGAATTCCAGTGATGGGGTTACTATCCCTGTTTCACAGATGAGGAATTCAAGCCCCAACCAGGATAAGCGGCTTGTCTGGGGTCCCATCGCGAATCACTGGGAGAATCTGGACAAGGCTCAGGGCTCTGGACTCTTAGTCTCTGCCAAAAGGACTTCCTGAGAAGGGTTGTTCCTCAAATGGGAAGACTGGGGAGAGCAAGGAGTGCTACGACAACTGATCTGAACACAACCACGCCAGGTCTGAATGTGGAAGAAGTCCTTATGAAAAGACAGCCAGTATCTTAGACAGTGGAGAGCCTGCTCTTGGTAAAGATTATTTTTAAAAGTGCTGGTTCTCAAAGGAATGGGGTGGTACTGCTTCCCTAGGGATCTTTGGAAATGGGGTGGGGAGAGCATTTAGGGGGGCAGGTTACTGACATTTAGCCCATGGGGGTAGGAATGCTAACACCTGTAGTGTGTGATAGTCCCCACAACTAAGAATCTAACCACTCCAAATGCCTAGTGTCCTTGCTGGGAAATCCCTGTTGGAGCTACCTGGCCTTCCCAAGGTTACTGTAACCTGGGGGGGGGGGGGGGTTCATAACTATGTAAAAAACTCCAGTGGGATAATATTGGATATCATTCCTTTCCTCCCCTTCTTAACAGCTCCAATCTGTTTTTTTAGACAATAACCTACATTTTGGGGGAGGTTAATCCCTACTACTGCCAACTCTCTTGGACAGTTTTTCCTTTTTAAATGGGTCCCAAGTGGGCCAAATTTCAAGTGATCCTCCTGAAGTACTCCAAGACATCAGTGGGAATGTGTACACAGATCTCATAAACTGCAGAGGAGGCCCTGATGCTGAACAGGGCTGCCATCCACTCCACTCACTATTTGCAGGCAGGAAGTTATCATAGAAAAGACCAGCTTGTGCATCTAATTCAACAGTGGGAGAACTATTTTGGTACGAAAAGCAGAAAATTTGACAAGCTCTATAATCTAAAAACTGGAAGTAAAGATATAATTAAACCATAAGGAATGCTAATTGCAATCATTTAAAAATGTGGGGCCAGCCACATTTTTATAGATATGCTTTAATAAAGGGAAACATTGTGGCAAAGGACACTGAGAACATTTCCACTGGTTGCATGTGTGATTACAACACCCCATCCAGGGCGGCCACAGCCTCACAACTAGTGCAGAGCGGGGAGGGAGGACAATGACCTAGATGCCATTCCTTTGGCCCTTAGTGGCAGTTAAAGAAAGGTGGCCGAGTATACCTTCATCCCCGTAGGCAAGGGCCTGCTGGCGGTCAGAGTTAGGGGTCAGAAATGGAGAGCAGACATGGTTGCACCTTTCATTCTTTTACGTCTTGCAGAGGTTTCTCAGTGCCTACGGGGGAGGCCCAGGGAGTGGGGCTCCTGGGGTTGAAGGTTCTCTACAGCTCTAGCATTGACTTCTTGGTGACCAGAACTTGGATGACACTGTCTCCATTTGAATTACCTACCGTGTTCAGGCTGAACCCATCTATAATGGCTGAGACAATTCCAGATTCACTGGGCTATAATGAAGAATAACCCTAAGAAAATCAACCTGACAATAGGCTATGTAGAATTCTACCTTCTGCTCTCCCAGTTCAGGCACAGAATGGTGATGGTTACTGTGTGTGCATGCGTGCGTGCGTGTCTCAGTGTGTTGGGGTGGGGTGGGGGGTTGTGGGTACCACTGTGCCCCCTTCCTGTAAGAAGATGGGCTCTCTTTCTTTCCAGAGAGAGGAAGACTTGGAGGCCGAGAGCAACCGGAAATGCTCTGCCTGGGGCAAGTTTCCTTCTCAATGTCTCTATAAACCAGAGGTGTGGTTATGGTTACTGGCATATGGTTACCTGCAGTGCCAGCTTCTTGGTGTTCTTCCCCTACGGCACTGCTCCTTAGCCTTTTTGACCCCCACTCTATAACCAATTTTCACCAGTGTGGGGTGGGAAACTGTAAACAGGGCTTAGATGTCTACTGAGTCCTGCAGATACTGCATATATTGCCATTGTGGCAGAACACGACAGGGGCACCTTGCAAGGGACACCAAAGGACCCCAACATGAGACTACACTCGGGACCACAGCTCATGGGCCACTGTGGTGTGGGCTACACGTACTTCAAAGCATAAAATCAACTTCCCATTAAAGAAGATTAAGAGAAACTTAGGTTGTAGAAAGAAAACCAAATTTGGTAAAGAAGGCTGCCTCTCCTAATTCTACATTTCTTCTTGTAAATACAAAGTTGTAGAAAGATGGAAATGTGCAGTTGGCTGGGAATGAACTGTACAAATTGGTCTCAACATTAACAACCTAAACTACTGAAAACACCCAGGGCAACTGGCCCGGCCAGAAGCATGGTGGGTGCCAGCAGAGAAGCATGATTTGCAGCGGGAGATGTGGTTCGGGCTGCCATCCTGGGCTGGGTGGGGACTCAGGGGAATGGAGGCAATCTTTTAATCTCTGCTTGAAATCAACCCTTTTTCTTTGTCTACAAGAGTTAAGCTGCCTTAAAAAAGAAAGACTATAGACTTTACCCAAGCCAAGTTCTCTTACCAAAAGGAGGCTGAAAATGGAAGACGGGGGAAGGAAACGAGGTAAAGAAAGCAGACGTGTTGAGAGAAGTCTGCCCTACTCTCTAAACGACAGCTGGTCCTGAGGTTTCTGTTTTTTCTCTTTTGTCTTTTGAAGCCAAGAAAGAAAATCCCACAGAGCTGGGCTTGTTTTCCTTTAGGAATTCTATCATCAGGGAGGGTTGCTTGCACGTAATCAGGCCTCTTCTCTGTATCATGAGGTCAGCAGGCAGAGGCCAAGGCTGGGCATGGGTTGGCCACCAGGACACAGAGTCTGAGAGGCGCACACAGAGCTGTTTTGGGAAGGAAGCCCCTCCTTCCACAGACTAGAAATCTTGTAGCAACTGTGAAGCAGGGACCCCACATTTCTGTCAGTGTGACAGGGCCTTTACTGGTTTGATTTCGTGATACCTTCCTTGCTCCTTTCCCAGTTATCCCAAACGGAATCTATCTCCTATGCATTCAGAAACTTGTGTCGAATTTAAGTAAATCCTGTGACGTTCACTGGGATAACACGTGTCCGTCTGGGTGTGGCAAAACAGCAGCTAAGAATTGTTGCTCTAGAGACTGGAAATTGAAACACTAAGGGCACAATATGAGAAAGGTGAAAAGCTGTAAGCTAATTTTTATGACTTAAAATTTTAGACTCTTCCATATCTATCTTTTGTTTGATAATCAACTACCTTTCACATTTGGGAGAGATGGCCTTTAGCCACCACGGTTTCAGCACCGAAGAGGAGGACTTGATAATTACTGAAGAGTGGGAAATGAATCATGGAGCAGTAAGTGCTGTGGCCAAGCATTTCTCCAAGATAAACGTTCACATGAAATCTGGATGCAGTTTTTTTCTCAGAACGCATGAAACGCAGTTTTCCACACAGGGCCCCGAACATGTCGCTTTTGCTTGTTAGGGTGATTCATGCAGTGGATGCGGTGGGCTGACAAGAAGCCCAGCCCTCCCGTCTGAATTTAACCTGAGATGTAGGGGGAGAATATAGCACCTTAGAGACTAAAATAAGGTTCAGAGTCACAGTGGCTACAGAAATAGCCCAAGGAGTAGAAACATTGTATGTCCTTGGGTAGAACAAGGTCCTTCTGGGTATGTGGAAATTGATCACAGCCTTTCAACTAAACATCAGAATTCAAGAAAAGGACTAACCAACTTTTCTCAGCAAACAGGACTCACTTCACAGAAGCCTCAAATGTGGTGTTTTTTTCTGTTACCAAGTACGCTGATAGGCACATTTGATTATCCAATATAGCCCGTTAGCAGTATTATCAAAATACTGGAAACCATCCTGAAGAGAACACTATGTGCTGTTCAGATGGTTTTAGGGCTTTTTTCCAAACAAGAAAGTAAGAAATACAGAAAAAAATAAATTAATCTATTTTTATTTTGTTATTTGTTTCTGGTTAACGATTGATTCCTTAAAAATGAAGTTAACTGTCTATTTTGATACTGTAAAAATGCAAAAATCTCTTTACAATGTTTTTCAAGTACCGTAATAGGCAGTTTTTAAGACACAGAAAAAGTCAAGGTAAGGCTTTAACGGCTTTCTTTTTGTTTTCCACTCAGTACTTCCCTCAACAGAGAGTTACCTATCTGAGTATTCACTGTTTCAAACCCATACACCGAGAAGGGCTGCATTTTGGCAGCTGTGTTGAGAAGGGTTCATTTTCATTCAACTACTATCAGAGAAAATTCCCTCTGACAGTTGGCCTTCAATAAAAACCAAAGCGTTCCCAATGAGTTAGAGCTACATTTACCTGGATATGGTGTAAAAACAAGCAAAGGCATTTGGCTCTAGTTATTGTACAGCCATTTTTAAAAACATAAATAAATATATGTGTAACTGTTTACTTACGTGGAATGTAGGAGATCATTATCAGAATTAGGAATGTATAATAGTCAAAGGAGAAATTGTATTTGTTGGGTAAACTGATGGAGTACAGGCCAGCCTGTCTGACAAAGGGCAAAGCAGCATATATTGTGAGCAATTCTCCTGCCACTCCCATTGGGTACAGCACAATGAAAAGCGTGTACCTGAAACAAAACAAAATTTTCATTACCGAGGCTGGAAGCCAGCTTTAGTATAAAGACACACCCCCACCCTTAAAATCAGTACTGGTCTTTTAGAAAGCTACTATTTATACATTTCCTGTTTTACCCACTGCTTAAATCAGGTTTTACAAGCCACTTTTGAAAAGGGCCTATAGCAGGTATGTTTCTGCATGTTTTAAAATAAATGTGTTCAGTCAGCTTTGAAATTTGGCCTGACTAAATAAACAACTCTTCAAAGCAACTCCCTAAAATAACTAAGGTGATCACGCTCAACATTGGTAAGTAAGGGCAATGAGTCATGGTTTATATTGAAGGGTCCTGCCCAGTAGGGTGGGAGTGGGAGATTTAAAGGGAATTAGGGGGGGGGGAGTTTTGGAGCACGGGTCTAGGAATCCTTACAGTGTACACCAAGTCTGGTCTGTGGACTGAAAAAAAATTGCATATCCAATTGTGTACATTGCTACAATTATTCAAATATCCAAGGTCTGACCATTAAGTTCGCAAACTCATCCTAGAAAAAGTGCTACATACCTCATCGCAGAATATCACTATGGTCACCTTCAAAGTACTCCCCTTGGGAAGCTATGCACCGACACCAGCACCTAGTCCACCCTTCAAAGCAATTTTGGAACTCTTTTTCTGGAATGGCCATCAGAGAGCTATCGTGTTATTACCCTTAATGTCCTGAATGTCATCAAAATGTATTCTTTTCAATATTTCCTTTATTTTCGGGTAAAGAAAGAAGTCACTGGGGGAGCCAACCAGGTGACGCAGTTGGTTAAGAGCGCGAGCTCTGACCAACAGGGTCGCCGATTCGAATTCCACATGGGCTAGTGAACTGCGCCCGAGCTGAGCTGTTGCTGAGCTGCCAACGGGCGGCCGGATGGCTCAGCTGGTGAGAACGCGTGCTCTTAACAAGGTTGCTAGTTCGACTCCCGCATGGGATGGTGGGCTGCGCCCCCCCCCCACCCCAACTAGATTGAAAGCGGGGACTGGACTTGGAGCTGATGGGTTCTGAAAAAACACAATGTTCCTCTTCCCCTATTCCCCAACACTGTTCCCTTCCCCATAAAATCTTAAAAAAAAAGAAAAAGAAAAAAAGAAGTCACTGGGGGCCAGATCAGATAAGTAGGGAGGGTGTTCCAATACAGTTATTTGTTTACTGGCTAAAAACTCCCTCACAGACAGTGCCGTGTGAGCTGGTGCATTGTCGTGATGCAAGAACCACGAATTGTTGGTGTAAAGTTCAGGTTGTCTAACTTTTTCACGCAGCCTTTTCATCACTTCCAAATAATAAACTTAACTGTTTGTCCAGTTGGTACAAATTCATAATGAACAATCCATCTATTATCAAAAAAAGGTTACAAACATTGTTGCAACAAGTTTGCAAACTTAATAATAGTCAGACCTCATACATGCTATTGTGAAAAATTAAATATGTGCTAATTTAAAAAAACATTAACAAATTCGTAAGTTTTTCTCACTATATAATTTTTCAATAAAAAAACCCCCCACAACACTACAATTACTATCACATGGGAGAATCCACACAATTTTTGTCACTTTAAAAAGGAATTCTCTATGTTTCAAAAAGAATTCAGAGAAAGGTTCATCCTATGGCACTAACTGGAAGTCATTTCGAGGCGTAAGTATTGCTAAAGAAATCATCAGCTCAGATTTTAAAAAGCCTTTGGCTGCAGCATTATTTACAATAGCCAAGATATGGAAGCAACCTAAGTGTACAGTGATAGATGAATGGATAAAGAAGATATATATGTATGTATATCAAACATAAAAAATAAAATCTTGCCATTTGCAATGGATGGATCTAGAGAGTATTATGCTAAATGATTATGTCAGAGAAGAACAAATACCATATGATTTCACTTATATGTAAAATCTAAAACACAGAACAAACAAAACGGACTCACAGACATAGAGAACAACTGATGACTGCCAGAAGTCTGGAAGGAAGTAGGGGAATGGGTTAAAAAAATGTGAAGGGGAGGCCTTTTAAGCTTCCTTTGCTCGGCCTACTCCAAACTCTTTGGAGTGTGCTTTCTCTTCTAACAATGGCCCTTGAGCCATTCTTTACTGCTCGGGCCCACTTCTGCTTCTTTGAAATGTATTTTTTCTTCTAATAAACTCCTTAAAAAAAATGTGAAGGAGAATAAGAGGTATAAACTTCCAGTTAGAAAATAAATAAGCCACCGGGATGTAATATACTGCATAGAGAATATAGTCAATAGTATTGTAATAACTTCAGACAGTGACAGATGATTCCTCGATTTATCGCAGTGATCACTTTGTAAGGTATATAAATGTTGAATAACTATGTTGTACACCCGAAACTCACATAATATTGTATGTCCACTATATTTTAATAATAAACAAAATAGAAACATAAAAAATCTTTGGTTGTTTGTGGCTGACAGCAAGCACTAGGCTCCAAAATTCCAGGAACAGGAATTGTGCTGAGAAATCAATGATGTTGAGAGGAAGACATGTTCTCCACTGCCAACTCAGCCATTCAAAGGAAGATGGTAGAAAAGGAAGAATCTTCTTCCATAGGCCGCGGAAAACAATGGACAAAAGAATTATTCTCCAATAGTAAAATCAGGTCTTGGCCAATAAACTTCCCTTATAACCAGGTAGATAGCTTTCGATATGCCTGCCCAGGTTGGTTAGGAGTTGCTATGTTTTTCCCATTCTTCCCTTTTCCTAATAAAAAATGTTTCCAAAAAAAAAAAAGGAGTTCACATACTTTAAGTGTTGGAAACAATTGCTCTATGTCTCTAATTTAATCACAGAACTTGTAAATTGTCTAGAAATGACTGTTTTCTTTCTGTGAAATGAAGCACTTGTGCCCCAAGGACAATTTTGCTCCTTTGGCTTTGTCAATTGTTTTCATACTCTTTTCCAACTCAGAAAACTGCTTACAACTGTCTCATGGATTAGTTTAAACAAAAAGATGAACTGTCAGTCCTTTATCCAATTCATAATGAATACTGCTGGTAAAAATAATGAGAGCAAAATAAAACTGATAAGATAATCTGCCATCTAATGTTTGCTATTAATTAAAAATTAATTTAAGAGTCATAACTTGTTGGCAAAATTGAGAACAGGGGAATTGGACTAGGTCCAAAAAACCATCGTAACGGCAGAAGCACATCAGTAAAATGTGATATGGACAAAAAAGAGACGTTCCATCAAATCTCTACTGAATAATTTAACTGAAAAGAATTGATCCAATAAAAATAACTTATGTATAAAAAATTTAAAACACGTTTCTATTAATCAAAATTAAGTAGAGTTCCTAATCCTGATGAAATCTACAGACCAGATTTCTAACCCAAACCCTGCCTCACACAATTTTATTTTAGGAGCTTGGAGGCAATATTTAGGCAGTATTGCAGTGATGGATTTCAAAAGTTAGTCTTCATTCCCTGTACTTCTTTACCTGGCCCATTTGATGAGGTAAGGCAGATGGTTTAATAGACTGAATGTATAAAAGGAGTAACGGATAATTTCTGTGATTGTCCAGGCAATAACAAACAGGAGGACACTGTCTTCACTCTGCACCTGAAGGAAAAGGAAAACAAAGGCAAAAGTAAAAACATTTTAACAAAAAGCACTCAAAACGTGCAGCCCAGCCCCTGGCCCCTTACAGAGCTGGGGGGCTGAAGTAAGTGGACGCAGCCCCTGGTCTAGCCTCAGTGTCCGTAGCACAGCACAGAGACAGCTTGCCACATAAAGGAACACAGGCCTATGACAACAACTGCATAGCACCACGTGGGAAGGAACTCGGCTTACTGATGAGTGAGAGAGGGAGGGACTGGGAATTACATGAGCTGTATCTCACAGAAAGAAATAAACATGATGAGTGAGTTTCACTGGCTAGCCTGATTCAGAGAATGTGAACTGATGATGTTAGTGGGAGCCAAGAGTGGTTAGATAAGAAGGGTAGAAGGGCAAATTGGTGAAGAGCTAGGGGTGCATTAATAAGGATTTTAATTTGATTTGCAAGATGACGTGGAACCTGAGGAAATTTAAAGGAAGGGGTATGTAATGGTTAAAACACAATTGAAGATGAGGCTAATTCACTGGGTAGGATGAATTCAAATGAGGGAAGAGCTGGAGACCATCTAAGAGGTAGGCCCATTGATTCTCTTCCACTGGTAACTTCCTTGCCCAGACCAGGTCTGATTTAACTCAAGGATTATAGAAGCTTCCATGCTAATCACAAGAGGCAGCCAAAGCCAGAAGAGCTTTGGAATTCCTAGCCTCCTCTGAAGTTGTTTTCATGCTGAAAAAACAACAAACTTTTAAAAGAGCCCCTTAGGTGCTTTTTTAGGATGTTCTCACTAGATGCCTTAGACTGCAAATCTTGCAAGAAAATCTATTACTGTGGTTTTTAACTTTCAGTACCTCCCCCAACCCACTCTAGTTAGGTTTATCATGATCCTTGATGCTTGAAAACCAATAATATGAAACCACCTTGCACTGCAATTCACTTAAGTTTTCTTGCATTCAAAAAGGATGGTTAGAGAGTTGGATGTAAATAAGAAATTCCACTGAGTAAACTGAACAAATTTCCATTGTAAGATGGATCTTCTTACTCCTAACATCTAATAAAACCAAGGTATATGGCATTCTAACCTTAACTTTCCCTTCTTGTATTTGCAATGTTAATAGTTTTTAGCACTTACATTCTTCCTCAGAAAGTGTACATGGAGTGATCCACCTACACAATGAAATAAGCAGTCATTTACATACCTATTAACTAAATTGCTCTGACAAAGAATTTCATAAATGCAAAGTTACTGTTCTCTAAAAATAATAAGAACTTTATACTGTCAAGAGCAAGAGTACTTTTTGTTTTTCTGGTGCTATCATATCAGCCAAAGTAAAGCAAAAGCTAACACCTCTAAAGCTTTCCTGTTTCATTTTTCAGTCTGTCCCCAAATCCTTGCTTAAAACCCATCTATAATAAAACATAATTTCAAAGCACACTTCGCTTTTTGATGTCTTCTGTAATCCTCCTCATCTTAAGGAGATGTTTTTGTAGCTGAAGCCTTGCTTAAAGATTTTTGTGTTACAACAGTAAGTTCTTCTAATATTTTACACTGTAATCGTCTTGAATGCAGGGAGTGTGTTTTATTCATCTTTTGATTCCCAAAAGCACTTTGTACTTTTTATAAGTAGGAGCTCAATAAATATTTGTGAAGCAAATGAATTCAATCCTAATCAGGTCATTCCAAGCCTCGGTTCCCTGCTTTTTGATACGTGATATTAGTTTCTGTGTAATTTTAATGGCCTTTAAGTACACAGGTAACAAACAAAAATCCCCAAACCTCCCACTTTGATTAAGCCTAGAAGTTATTTGATTCACCCCCACCCCAACCCCAGTTAGACTTGAGCCTAAAGAACTGTAACAAACTCAGACTCGGGCTAAGTATGAAAGCAGTCTGCTCCCGGGTCCAGCTGTAAAGACCATGTCATAATTTTAAAAAGACTGAGGATAGCAGAAAAGACCATTTTGTACAAATGATATGTTCAGATCAATAGGAAGTGCAACAATACTATTAAGAAGGGACTTGGGCAGTCAGAAATCAAGCTTATCTGATTTGTGGATAATTACCCAACAACACAAAACAGGGGCAGTATGTAATGAGTTAAAACCAGTAATCAATGAGATTCGAACACATATTTATACACCAGCATTATTCACAAGAGCCAAAACGTGGGAACAACACATATGTCCATCAACAGTTGAATTAATAAACTAAATATGACATATACATATAATGAAATATTATTCATTCTTAAAAAGGAAGGTAATTCTAACACATGCTACAACACAGATGAAACTTGAACACATTATGCTTACTGAAATAAGCCATTCACAAAAGGACAAATGCTGTATGACTCCACTCACGTGGTACTCAGAGTTAGTCAAATTCAGAGAGAGAGTCAAGTCAGAAGATTTCCAAGGGCTGTGGGTGGGAGGAAATTGGGAATCATGTGATAGGTATGGAGTTTCAGTCAGGGAAGATGAAAAAAGTTCTGGAGGTGGAGGGTGGTGATGGTTGCACGATAATGGGAATGTACCTAATGCATCCAAACTATACACTTAAAAACAGATAAATGTAAATTTTATGTTATGCATATTTTACTACAATAAAAGAATTAAAAAACCCAGTAAGATCAAATTTAATAAGGCTAAATGCAAAGTCACATGATTCAGCAACAACAAAATGACTCCAGTACATGCTGTAGAAGACCCAACTTAATGACTCCAAGAAATATGGAGTTTTTGGTGAACCATAAGCTTCATGAGCCAAGAGGGTACAGGTGGCTGTTCAAACCAACCAACCAACCAACCAACCAACCAACCAACCAACCAACCAGTCACCAACCATCCGGCATTTGGCTACACTAAGAGTCTCCTTTCCATGACTCTATTCTAAACAGATTAGACCCACCTAGGGATCAGAGTCAGTTACAAGAAACCCTGAACTAGCAAAGCTTACTTTGGAAAAGGAAGAGGGTTAACTACTTCGAAATATCATGTGCATGAGGCATATAGGCATAAGACTAATGGACAAATTAACGGAGTAAAATGCCTGGTTAAAAATAAGAAAAACTATGTAACAAACCAGTTGACAAATGAAATAGGCCACTTCATGAAGCTGTGTGCTCCCAGGCCCTGAACATATCCAAACTGAGACTGCTCAGGAGAAAGTCTTAGATGGCAGCCGATGAGGCTTCCAGCTCTTCTTTGGAAAGGGGTGTGCATATAACCTGTGTATGGAAAAGGCATCAGACTCTGGCTAATATTAACTTGCATGAGTTGAAATTTTTTCAGTTGGGAAGAAAACTGGAAGCACTTCTTATAAATAATTTTCCTTTCTCAAAGCAGGCAGGAGAGAATGACTTAAAAGACCTCTTTTCATTACTGACTGCTGAGTGTGTAGAATGGGAATAGATCCCCGGTTTCCCCTTCACTCCCCCACCCGCCCTAGACAGTAAGGTCTCAGGTCTTTTTGAGGGTCCAGGTCTCATCTCAATGGCTTCCTCAGCCCCTAACACAGGTCTGGACACAAGGAATGTGTGGAATCAATGCTCCCAAACTTGAATGATATCTTGTTTTCCTTTACTGAGAGCAGGACTTGGGAACATTTTTCTAACAATTGGGAAGCACCTTTGTATCAAGGGCCAATGACTCAGAGAAAAGATCAACTGATAGCATCACTAAAGTAAAACCAAAGCCAGCTTAGCTTTGGAGGGTTTGTTTGAGGGGCCAAGGACTAGGATTATAAAAAGTCAATTCAGCTGGTGTTTGAGCGAAGCACTAGAAACATATAATTTTATTAATTATCAAGAATAAGAGGTTTAATTTATTCACACAAAGATTTGCACTCAAATACTCATAGCAGCATTACTCATAATAGCCAAAAAGTAAAACCCAAATGTCCAGCAACTCATGAATGGCTAAACAAAGGTGATCCACATCCACACAACGGAGTGTGACTCAGCAACACAAAGGAAAGAAGTACTGACACGGGCTACAGCATAGATGAACCTCAAAACATGCCGAGCGAAAGAAGCCAAATGCAAACAACCATGCATTGTATGACTTCATGTATATGAAATGTCTAAAAAAGGCAAATCTAGAGACAAAGTAGATGAATGGTTGCCAGGGGCGGGGTGGGAATGCGAGTGAATTTTCAAAGGGCATGAAGAGTCCTAGTGTGGTGATGAAAATGTTCTCAACTGGATTATGGTGATGGTTGTCAGCTTGGTAAATTTACTAACAAGCATTAAACTGTACACTGAAAATGGTATATACATTTTAAGGTACATAAATTATACCTCCGTTAAGTTGTTTTTTAACGAAAGAAAACGGTATTCATTTTAAATGCATATTAATGCCTTTTAAAGGAAAATGGGACATTTAGGGCAAAGGAGGAGAAGGGAGATAAGGGGAATTTGTCAAGGTTACAAAGGGAAAGAGGGAGAAAAAAAGGCGGGTTTAGGGCAGGTTGCCAAAAATGTCTTGAAGCCATGTTTCCAAGTTGCATATCCAGCCGTGGCACAAACAGGGGAGTGGGTGCGGGCAGCCCTGCCTCACAGAAAACTTCCCTCTGCCCATTACACGAAGCGGCACGATGGACCCTCCAGGCTGCAGGTTTCCGGCCCCCGCTCTTTGGCAGGGAAGGAGGCGCTGGGTGTGGGTGGCTTGTGTAATTTAGCCAAGGGAGTTTACATAGAAATTCAAGCTGCAGAAACAAACGAGTACAAGAGAAAAACCTTTACACACAAATAGCATCATATGTCTGACTTTAAAAGGCCCAGGGAGTATCCGTACATGAAAAGCTGTCATTTTTATTACATTCAAAGAAAAACAGATGGTGCCACATAAGAAAATCACTATTGTAGAAATGCTATTCTTCTTAGCATTTTGGAACCTGTAGCTTACTACTCTGGTCATTTAAAACAAAAATCCCCTGATCATGCTTTATGTGTTCTTTCCTCTTCTTAATGCCTCTTTCATTTGTGAAGCGAAGAGATTTTGGTAAAATCTAAGAGGTGAGCACTAGAGTCTGTCCTTGGCAATACTGTGAAGAGTGTGTTTATCTTGGTCTGTTCTGGCTGCCATGATCAAATACCATAGGCTGGGTGGCTTAAATAACAGAAATGCATTTTCTTTCAGTCCTAGAGGCTAGAAGTCTGAGATTGGGGTGCCAGTGCGTTTGGTTCCTGGTGAAGACCTTCTTCCTGACTTGCAGCCGGCTGCCTTGCCACTGCGTTCTGACATGGTGGGGAGAGTGGGAGCTCTCTGGGGTCTCTTCTTATAAAGGGCACTAATCTCATCGTGAGGGCCCCACCCTCGTGAACTCATCTAAACCTAATCACCTCCTAAAGGCCCCATCTCCAAGTACCATCAGTGTGGGGCTTAGTGCTCCCACACATTAATTTAGGGTGACACCATTCAGTCCGTAGCAATATTCCAGATCAGGTGCAGGCAAACTTTTCCTGTAAGGTGCTATAGCAAATATTTTAGACTTACTGCCATATATGCGGCCTTTGCCACGTATCCTTCTTTGTTGTTTTTTTACCTTTCAAAATGTAAAAATCATTACAAATCGCAGGCTAGATTTGGTCTAAAGGCCAAATCCTGTTCCAGATCCTTTTGACTCTCCAACTTTCCCTTCCTGTTACCTCCAACAAATATCATTCTTCACCCTTCCTTTGCCAGTCTGTGTGTGTGTGTGTGTGTGTGTTGCTGGGGGTAGGGTGGGGGATGGGGTATGCTGGGGGGAGGGCAATATATCTATACCAGTGGACATGATGGAAAGTGGAAGCACTCTTATAAGAACATGTATATGTGAGTTTTTCATGTTACCTCATCTTAACATCTTAGTCATTTCTTAATGTATGTGATAAAATATACATAAAACGTACCATTTTAAGTGTATAATTGGGTGGCATTAAGTACATTCATCATGTTGTGCAATCGTCACCACTATCCATTTCTAGAACTTTTTCATCACACTTAACAGAAACTCTGTCCCCATTAAACAATAACTCCCCATTCCTCTCTCCCCCTGGCCCCTGAACCACTATTTTACTTTCTGTCTTTAAGAGTTTGCTTATTCTAGGTACCTCATTTAACTGGAATCATACAATATGTTTTTGTGTCTGGCTTATTTCATTTAGCATAATGCTTTCAAGGTTCATCCATGTTGTAGCATGTCAGAATTTCTTTGCTTTTTAAGGCTGAATAATATTACACTGTACATAAACATCACATCTTACTTCCTGATTCAACTGTTGATGAACATGGGAGTTGTCTCCATCTTTTGGCTGTTGTGAATAAAGCTGCTATGAACATGGGTGGACAAGTACTTGTTTGAGTCCCTGCTTTTGATTCTTTTGGATATACACCTAGGAGTGGAATTGCTAGATTGTTTGATAATTCTATGTTTAACTTTTTGAGGAACTGGCAAACTGTTTTCCACAGCGGCCGCACCATTTTACATTCCTACCAACAGGGCACAAGGGTTCCAATCTCGCCACATCTTCACCAACACTTATTATTATTACCATTTTTCAAAGTAGCCATCCTAATGGGTGTGAAATGGTACTCATTGTGGTTTTGATATGTACTTCCCTGATGATTGGTGACAATGAGCATTTTTTCATGTGCTTATTGGTCATTTGCATATCTTCTTTGGCGAAATCTCTTCAAGTCCTTTTTTTTAAATCATCTCTTTTAAATAATTATGGTGACAACAGCAGTAAAACTAATTGTACCTACCAGTTACCAAACTCTTACTACATACTAAGGACTTTACTTATAATACTTCATTGAATCCCCATTTTACAGATGAGGAAAGCAAAGCTTACAGAATTTTGAACACAGGTCTGCACCCTAAAACTCTGAACAGTTCTGACTTGTCTTCTTGGCCTTCAGGTCGTAAACACACACACACACACACACACACACACACACACACACACACACACACACGCCTTGCTGTTACGGGGAGAACACTTCTCTTGCAAAACCAAAAAAAACTATGAAAGAAGAGCCTGGAGAACAGATAAAATAAATGTGGCCATTTTATAGTATCAGGAAAGCCATTAGTTCTCCGAAAATGTGGCCGACCTCTGAAGAGGGGTCACTGAATAATAGGATATGGGGCACCAGAGGGACTGAGTGGTATAGGCTCATTGAAAAGGGCTAAGTATGAAGTAGGACAGGTCACTGCTGTCCAGAGGCATTTTTAATGTGTCCATGAAATGACTTTTAGTTGTGAATCAACTGACCCAAGACAGAATCCAACAAAAGAACTTGGAACAAGCCCTAATGGATTCCCCACATGAGTGTGACTTCTTCCCTGAGCCCTGCTTTGCTAATAGTCTTCACTGCTTTTTTGTTTTAGGTCTGTTTTACTTTTCTGCGTTTAACTTATTGTCAAGACCCCTAAAAATCTATCTGAAAGTTTGTTTCTCTTTTCTATCTCTGCTATGCTGAAATGAAAATACAAAATATGATTTTAATTAAAAATAAAAACAAACTCATAAACACAGAGATTAAAAAATGAGACAAAAAGACAGAATGGAATACTTTGCAAGGCAAGCATCTGGTTTTCCAGAGAAGTAACTTATCTCATCATCGCATATTTGCCTTTGGGTGGGTAGTAAAATTCACCTAAGGGCCTCTGTCCCTTCCCCTCGTGGAGGAGTCAGCATGACGGCTGAAAGCTCAAAGTGGTGAGGAGGGTTGGAAAGCTGTGTGGAGATATAGGCCAGTAGACCTGGAGGCCAAAAACATGGACAGAGGGAAGGTTGAGGGCTACACACAGGTATGAACCAGAGGCCTGGCAATTTAGGCTAGGGAGGCGAGGGAGAGACACAGAGGTGGAAGAGATGGCTAGTGTGGTTGAGAAGTCAGTTACGTGGAGTAAATAAGTAAACCAAGCAAATGAACCAATATAGTAAAAAAAATGGACTTATGTTGAAGAAGGTATTTACAAACATGGAAGGAAGAATGCTAGAAAGAACACTGAGGTGTTGGATTGTAATTGGAGGAATCAGTATGAACTCATGATTATATATACATGCACACACACAGACACACGCACAGTTACATACTTTTAGATGTAATGTGTATGAGTAGATATGCATGTATAAGATGTACGTATGTTTATGTATATGAATTTGTATATATATGTATATGTCTACAAATACGAGTGCACGTATGTATATCCTAGCCCAGATCTTGGTTCCTAAATATTATACCATCTTTCACTAAAAGAAACCAGGTTCCTTGGCAAGCTGGCTGATTCCAGGCCTGGGGCAGGGGACACAAGTTGAGTCTGGAGATCTTTTTTGTCTGAAAGTCAGGAAATGCTCAACAAATGGAAACAAATTAAAAGGACAAGGAAAAAGGGCTCCCACCGGCCAAATCACTGAGGATTTTAGCATCAAAGTAAATAAAAAATCACAATCCACTAGATTATATGAAAATTCCCAAGTCCAAATTGATATAAATAAAATAAATGAATAAACAAATTGGACAAAGGGAAAGCTATTCCTTATAGCAGGATGCCAATTAATACATGTAAAACGAATGACAGAAATAAAAAGTCACCATCTGGTAACCACCATAGAGGTGGTTGATACAGGTTGCAGTCAATCCCACAAAATACAAATCAACAAAAAGGGGAAAATGGTGACCTGAGATGGAAAAAACTGGCAGACACCCAATAGGAGCAGATGATTGGGGTCAACATGACCACAGGTAGGATGGGTGGTCATGGCACTGCTGCCCCATGCATTGCCCTGAGAAGAGCGTGACACCACTTCTGTAGTATTTCTGCCAAGAATGCATGGCTTGAACTGGTTATGAGTGAACATTGGATGGATCTAGGCTGAGGGTCACCCTATAGAACATAATGCCTGTACTCATTAAAATTGTCAAGGACATGAGAGACAGAGCAAGGAAGGCTAAGAAGCTCTCCCAGGCTGATGGGTCTACAGAGACTTGACAACTAAACGTAACACGCATGTGGCAGGAATGCCACAGCACCATGTTTCTCCTTTTCCTCCGTGTATCCGAGTGCTTAGCATAACACCTGAAGCATAGAAGATACTTAGTAAAATATCTGCCATTCCCAAACAGGGGAAAAACAACAGAGACATTGCTTGGACAATTAGTGAAATCTGAATGGGGCCTGTGGATGAGATCGTGCTGCTGTATCAAAGCTGGCTTCCTGATTGGAGGGTTGTATACAGGTGATGTAGGAAAGTGACACATGTACTTGAGTATTTAGGGGTGACAGGACATCAAGTACAGCTTGCTCTCAAGGTTCAGAAAAAGACCAGTGATAATGGGTGTATACATACAGAAGAGTGGCTGAAGGAACAAATGCAGAAAAATGCCAATAGCTGGGGAATCTGAGTGAAGGGAATATGAGTTTTTTGTACTGTTCTGGCAACTTTTCTGTAAATTTGAAATTATTTCAAAATAAATTAAAAGGAAACATCGAGGTGCTAAGCAACCACTCTAGGGGTATAATCAGAAAGAAGCAAATACAACCATCATCTGGTTTCTACCTATATCCTTGTTAATATGAAACCTCCGAATGTGCTGGAAGAGGCATGCTACAGAACCACAAGAAAGACATTAGAGCATTCCCAACAAAACAGATAAATAAGAGCACAGTAAGGGGGGCAACTTGAGAAGGAATGATAGATTTAATGCTGGCCTGCAATTTGTATCAACATTACTATTGTCTTCAACTGTAAATACCCCGAGGGCAGGTCCACAGAACTACTTAGAAGAGGGGTTAGCTTAGTTATATAAGGCAAAATAACATTTTTAATAAATGCTTTACAATAGGATAACGATGATTAAGATAATAACTCCCATTAGCAGGGCTAATTACTCCTTAAGTATTATAAAAGTAATTATGTGTAAATTTTCACCAGCCAACTGTAAAACTATTTTAATAAGCACAAAAAACATATTCATTTCTATGCGAAAAGTCAGTTATATCTGTTTTAAACCTCAGGACATAGAAAATAATTTAAAATAGTTACACAGAAATGTGTCACTAAAATCTTTTGAAAAGATTAGGTTACATCATAGCTAATACGTAGCTAACATTAATTGAGCACTTACTATGTGCCAGGTACTCTTTAAGTGCTTTATATGTATTAATTAACTTCCCAAGACCACCCCATGAGGGTAAACAACTGGGCCTGGGAGACTGGACCAGTTCTTTGGAGCCCCCTCTGCTAGGGCAGCTGAAGTGTGACACGTGGTCCCAGCCCCCATCCTTCTTCTGCCTTATCGGCTATCCCACTGTATGGTATTGCTGTCTGCTCCATTTGCTCCTGTACTATGCTGGAAGCCCTGTGAGGACAGCACCCAGGAAGTTCCTTTCTCATGTGTGCTAGTGCTTAGTACAAAACCCAGAGGATAGACAATACTGAGTAAATGTTTGCTGAGTGCATAAGAATGAATCAATAAATAGGTGGTGGACCCATCTGCAGCCTGAGCCTGCATGCACTGACTTGGTTGAACAGCCTGGGGTGAGGAGGGCAGCTCCTCAGGGAGCGTGCGGCCCAGGACCTCAGGCTGATGCCTGGTTGTGACGGCAGTCGAGGGCTTGGACTGGAGAACAGGACACTTCTGACAACAATCCTGGTCCTTTCTATAATTTTATTAAGCTTTTTAAACAAAAAATGTAACTTATTTAGTTGTCTGCTTAAAAGGAATTTCATCCTTGACAAGAAATAGAAATATAATAAATATTGACATGTGGTGTTTTTTTTTAAATGTTTGGATTAGTATTAGTCTTTTCACATGATTCATGATTTAATATTTATTAAAAATTCATAATAAAAAATTTTTAAAAAAAATTCATGACAGGGTATAACAAACCAGAAAATACCTTTTTTTTTTTTTGGTATGAAAAATGTGAGTGATATAAAGAAATGTTGATAGGAGAGAAAAATGTGCATCTACATAGATTTTTTAAAAATCTGCAATGACAAAGGAAACTGGTTTAAAAAATCTATCAAAAAGCAATAACTAAGGAATATTTTTGGATATGGATAAGGCCTAGTTAAATGTTTTGACCTACCAAAACAACTCTTAACTCTTGGTCATGAAATAAACATTTCTGAACATGCATGGGAAAAATGTGTTAGCATGCAGTCAACAAATAATGCTCGATCACTTCTGCATTTTTGACAGTCAGACATGCAGGTCTGAATGCTAAAATGTTCCCATTAGTGCGGTTTAATGCTACTATGTATTCAGCCCATTTCCTGGGAAACATGAAGGAGTGGTGGTAGGTTTCTCATCAAGCCTAGCTAGTTACTACAACTCGCCTCTCCTCCAATCAGTACAACTTTGGAATCAAACAGACCTCCTTACTTCCTGGCTGCACTCTGAAGCAAGTTACTTATCCCCTGAGTCTCAGCATCCTCATGTGGAATGGATAGTATTTGCTGGTGCATGGTTGTTGTAGAGTTAGAAAAACATGCTTAGTAAAAGTGCCAGCCATTTAATAAATGGCAGTTGAAATGAAAAACTGTATTCAATATTTATTATCTATGCTAGCCACTGCTGTAACTTAGTGAAGGCTGGTGGCTGTCTCTTTGGTTCAAATACCAAGATAATGTTTTGTTTTATTTTGTTGTTTTGCCTTTTGTTATTTAAGAGATGCCATCTCTCCATCTACTTGAAGGTTAATATATAATACTTCTATCAACTTTGGGATGTCTACAGATCTCACTAGCTGCTAGCCTTTCCCAATATTCTTCCTGAATTCTGTTTGATTGTCTCACTTCCAAAGAGCATGTTACTGACTGAAAAGTTTTCAGGCAACTACTTCCTTCAACCCAACTCAAGCATGGAGATCGCTTCAGAATGGGGTCATATTTTGTCCCAACCTTGATCATATTATCTAATCCAGTCTAGGATCACAGCAGTAGGTCACTGTGGCCCCATGGGGAGGGCTGGGCATACTCACCCTAGAATCTTCCCCCAAATGTCCAAATGCACTATCCCAATGTGCGCACCCAACACTCTAGAGCAGCGGTTCTCAACCTTCCTAATGCCACGACCCCTTAATACAGTCCTCATGTTGTGGTGACCCCCAATCATAAAATTATTTTCGTTGCTACTCTATAACTGTAATTTTGTTACTGTTATGAATAGTAATGTAAATATATTTTTGTTTTCTGATGGTCTTAGGCAACCCCTGTGAAAGGGTCGTTCGACCCCCAAAGGGGTCGCGACCCACAGGTTGAGAACTGCTGCTCTAGAGGGTAGAGGATGGCTCACTGTCAGAAAGGTAACTGACATGTCTGAGGAACATGAAATTGGCTACATATTGTGAAACGTGAAGGTTATTTTTGTTCTATGACAGTTTAATAATTGCAATAATTTCAACATGACAGAAAATAAAAATAAAGGACACGTATACTAACTCCTGAAGCAGAAATATTAAACATTGGCCCATGGTCCTAGTCTACAGGTGTTGGGGCTTGTACAGTGCTTTAAAAATATTTGAGCCAGTTTTCAAAATTGGGAGATTCCACATTAAAAAAAATCATCTGGATTTCTGCCTTTCCTTTAAAACCTCAGATTGCACAAGCCTGGGCTCAGTCAGCCATCACTGGCTAAGGAAGCATGCTGCTCTTGTGAAATGGCACTTACACCCACCAGTCACTATGTTGTTCTGGAACTTTCTTTTAAAACCCACCTGCGGGACAGGAACCTGCTTCCAGGTGACAACCTCTGCTACAGATGCCAAGTGCTACACAATTGAAATGTTTTGGAAAACTAAAGTTTAAAAAACTATAAAGTATTTTTTTTAAATGTGGTTAGTTTGATTAGTTTTTACAACACTTGAGGCTCTGAACATACTTTTCTTTAAAGCAATAACCTCAACAGAAGATTTTTAAAACTTGACCTAACAAGACAGCACCAATGCAGAAGGCAAAAGAGATGCACAATTTTCAAGGTTTTGGTTATTCTGGTAATTTTTTGCCAGAGCAAAATAAGGTAAAAAGGAGAATATGCCAAACTCATCCTGTTAAAAACAAACGTTTATGGTGGCAATCTGCAGAAAACAAAAGTTAAGTCTTTCACGCATTAAGCCCAATAATTAGTTCCCATTCCCTCTAAAATGCAAAGCTTACTCTGGGCATGCATCCACACATGTATATCAAGTCACGTCTTACAAATTCCCGAAGTGCACCAGGGTTTCACTTCAGACTTGAAAAGGATCCTCTCTCTGGAAAAGGCAGACAACTTAGTAATATGCTTTATTTTGTCCATTGCATCACAGCTTGTAACAAAAGCTTCCTGATTATAGGGCTTCTTGATATGGGTAAGTAAAAAATGGTTACTGAACCCTCTTCCTCAAAGAAACGGAAATATATTTTATATATTTAATAGGTGCAAGGGGAAGGGGATGATTCCTTTAAGATTCCCAAGGAGGCCGGCTACCTGCTGTATTCACTGTGCAGGCCAATTATCAGGAGGGTGAAGGGACTGGTATTCTTGTCAATTTATGTATTTGTAATTAAACTACCTGACACTCCATATTCATGCTTTAAAATAAAGTTATATTGAAAAAGCTACAGTATATAAAAGACCAATTTAAGAGACAGTTCCTCTTCCCACATACACATTACAAGTTTTCAAATGAATATTAATGAATGCTTTAAAAGTGCCACTCCTTGTACTGTGGAGCGCCCGTTTAAAAGCAGTTTATAGGTAATCGTTCCTAACTTTCCTTGACTTTGCTGACATATTTTAGCAATGTGCACGATGCATGCCAATCATCTCACTTCTACAGTGTGAAATGAGACTCTCAGAGCTCATCAGGGTAATAATGCTGACTATTCTTCAATGGCATCTTTTAACTCAAACAGGAGGGAAAAGTCCCATGAAATGGTTTTCAACAAGGGCGAACCTGGGACATGTTATGGTGAAGCCACTGCAGAGGCCAAGCTGTAGGCCTCTGAAAGGTGGTGCCTGGCCTCCAGCCTCGCCAGCTAATCAACAGCTACCACTGCAGCAGGTGCGAATACCATCCACACTGCTGTCCACACCTACAGTTAGGATTTGTATAACGATTTAATCTATAGAGTACTAAAAACAAATCCCCAGATTTAAAGAACACAGCATATGAAGTGTTCCATATAAATTTGCTTTGACTATCTGGTTTTCAAAAAACCATACAGTTGCCCTGGCCAGTTAGCTCAGGTGGTTAGAGCACAGGCTCATAACACCAAGGTTGCTGGTTCCCACATGGGCCAAGGAGCTGCGCCCTCCACAACTAGATTGAAGACAACTACTTGAGTTGGAGCTGATTGGTCCTGGAAAAGCACACTGTTCCCCAATAAAATTTCTAAAAAAAACCCCACCCATACAGTCATGTACATGAGATAAAATATAAGAACACCTAATTGAAATCAAGAGAATGGTAAATATTACACTGAACACTGAACATCTATAGTTGTACTGACCAATATGGTAACCTCCAGTCACATGTGCCTATTTAAAATAAAATAAAATTAAATTAAGTTCCTCAATCATATTAACTTCATTTCAGGGGTTCAATATGTGTTTACATACAGCTAGCAGCTGCTGTATTGAACAGCACAGATACAGAACATTTCCACCATTGCAGGAAGTTCTACTCGACTGCTGGGAGAGGAAATACCCAAAAGAAAAATGTAGATAACCAACATGTTTCATTACAGTACCAAAAAGTTACTCGTTTTTTTTTGGCTTGAAATAAGCAGTCTAAATAAGCATCGTAATTCATTTCACTTTTAAAGCATGGATAAAAACTGGTGTGAATGACAGAATTCACTTACTGGTAACTCTCCACTGACAATACAACTTGACAGCATAGTTCTGTGACACAGTGCTTTGTTTCCCCATGTTATTCTTTATTTCAGGCTGATGACATATAACCAAAGCTGAAATCACTTAGGCTTCCTCACTTAGGCTCCCAGCCTGTAGATCTCATGTGCTTATTCGGGAAACTGCTATTTCACACCCAAGGTAACAATTTGTTTCTTCCTTCACTGTCATTCCTTTTACATGACAGTTTCCTAATGTCAAAAGTCAAGCACCTTTGATAGTCTCAGGACTGCAAGTAACTAGACGTGGCTCTAAACAGGCTTCCTACTATTAGCAAGTGGCAGCAATACATAGATTAAGATGCTACCTAATAGTATAAAACATCTTATACTTGAAGAGGACATGTTCCAACAATAAATTTGTCAGAAATTTCATTATAAAAAACAGGAACAATGTAGGAGACCCCACTGATGTATCCAGAACATCAATTAAATGGGAAAGGGGGATAAGCATAATATTTAAAAAGACTAACTGAAAACTGTAAAATGTACTAGAAAACCTAAGACCTGAAAGTTCTGGGGCAGAGGGAAAAGCAGCAGCCAATAGTGTTCACGCCTGAGGGGACCGGGCGTCTTCCAGGATGGTCCAGAATTGGGTAGGCTAGGCAGGTCTGACCCTGCCCTCCTCCACCCCAGGGAGATTCCCCCAAATAAAGATACTGTGCAGCCTTCTGGGGAGTTTGCTGGGTGTAACTGCTCCCTCTCATGCCGGAACTGTCAATCAGGAATGGTGGATGTCCGATTTGGCCATTGGGGTGAGAAAGCGAAAGAAAAGGTCCTAAGAAGCTTCAGTGAGGGGTATTTGTGGGGAATGGTCACCAGTGGGAGGAGAGCCCAGAGAAGAAAAGGATTAGCATTAAACACCAATGAAACCAATTTCCTGATTTTGTAGAGCTTGGAACCTAGTCAACTAGGAATTGACAAAGGGGGCTATATTCTGTAGGAAGTGGTGGTTACGTTGGTTTGCATGGTTTAAGATGTTTATTGTTTTTGTTTTTCAACATAATTGATTTTATTATCAAAGAACAGTAATGAGTTCCAGTGCAGTTTTTCAAGGGCTACGAAAGAATTAAGACAATGCGAGCAAGATGCAACATGGGATGTCAGAAGTAAACCTGCACTGAACCTACAAGGATCTAAATGTTTTTCAATATTTTGAAATAAAATCTTTATACATAGCTCAATAAAAATGTTGGAAAGGGAAAGACAGAAAAACACAGAGAAAAACAGATAATCTGATTTTGCCAAAATCACCTATGCTAAATATAGGTAATGGCAAATGAACCATCATGCTATGAGAAGAGTAACACTATCTTTAAGTGTCCATTATTAACAGATATGGAAGGGACATTGAAGTACGGTGGCATTTGTCTAGGAGTTGTCTAAAGTTTCAGAGTGTCTGATTAACAATCAAATGATGAGGTTTTCTACCTTTAGGAGAGATGCTAATTTTAAAAGTGAAGATGATGCAAATCCACCTACAGAACTATTTAAAATAGAAAGGAAGGGAATAGATGCAATAGGGTGGGGATTTTAGACATTTAGCATTCAAGGGGGCCAAAAGATACAGAATGTATCCCAGTGGACTTTGCTAACTGGGATGGAATGTCACTGTGGAAAGGGCAATGGGCTCGAAGACAGAGTGGCATGGCTTCTGGTCCAAGATAGTACCTGAGGGACGAGCCCCAGACATATCAGCTCCTCATCTGCCTGATGGGGATAAGACACCCTTCCTGCCCCATCGAAATGCCATGTTCACGGATAACCAGTAGGGGCAAGAAGCATGTGCAGCCACAGAAAATAGGCTCACAGGAGAAGCAACCTCAAGAGGTGGCAAGAGCATGGGCACTGTGCACCCAGTTGGATGAACCCAGCTGAAAAAAACCTGCTTTGGTTGCACTGCACTGCAGTGTGGGAGACAGGATATTACTTAGTATTTTAGCTTCCACAAGGGTGAAAAAGAAGAGGAAAAGAAGAAAAAAAACTGTGTTCCATCGATGAAAGAAGTAGCATTCCTTCTGAAGTGAAACTGCTCTGTAAGGGATTTTCAGAAGCTGCTTGGCAAAAAATTTACATGCTGGAGACCTTGATTTCTAAATACTGTTTTTGGATATTCCTTTCACCTCATCTTCACAAAATCTCTGACATAAGCAGGGCAGATATTAGTATTACCGTTTTACAGATGAGAAAAACAAGGCTCAGAAAGTTGTGAAGTGCTCTGTCCTAAGCCACCGGGTAGGTGTCAAAGCCAACACTTAACCCTTCACATAAGTTATGGATGGTCAGCCTCCACATCCTAGAATACCGAGATCGCATTACCTAGAAAAGAATAAAACTGTCCAAGGAAGGTGACCCTTCTTGAGAAATCCCAGAAAGAGAGATGTTGGCACAGCATTTCCTCAGGTGGAAATGACCTCCTAAACAACCTGCCTCGTGGCGCTGGCCGAGCAGCGTGAAGCACATGCCCAGGACGGAGTCCTTCCCAGCAGCCCCCTCCCAAAGTGAAGCAGCTGGATTCCTCACGACTCTCTCTTAAATCAAACAGATGCAAGTTAGCTTTGCTTCTTCAATGCTGTGAGTTCCAATCTTCCTCTGCCTTCAGGGTGGGCCTCTCAAGTTCCCTCTACATGCACATGAGTCTCAGCTCATCAGACGCTGGATTTTGGAGAAGGCACCAGATAATACATAGCACCTTTACTTAGCAGTGTAAGGTAACTCTAAGGCTTTCCGTCTTCATGAATTAAATTATGGCTCTTGGACTTGGAAAGAGACAGTGAGATTTGATTAGGATTCAAGTAAATTAAGTAGAAATGTGAAGTAAAATCAAGAAAAGAGAAAAGTCAAATAAAAGTTAGAGCACATCTTAGCGCATTTCTCAAACCTCAGAATTCAAAAAATTATCTGAGGAGCTTAAAAACAACAATGATTCTCTGGCTCCACTCCCAAGTGTGGGGTGGGACCTGGGATGTGCATTTTTAATAAGCTTTCTGGGAATTATGTTCCAAATAGTCCATAAACCCCAACATGAAAAACAGTCATGGAACTTTCATGGAAAAAGGCCAGTTAATTGGAGGGGTTCATCAAAGAGCCACCTGAGCACTAAAAAAACAGAAGAAAATGGGCAAAGCGTTGCAGACAAGCACCCAGGGCCCACAACTGATGTGTCCACTTCCTATGTAAATGATTTCACTGGGGAATCATGTCTCGATATGCATGTGGCATGACAGAACCGTTGAAGAGGAAAAGTGCTTCTGGATCTGAGACAGAGGTTTCCAACTCCATACAGGATAGAGAAAGCACGGTTAGCACATGAAGAGTAAGGATGTGTTTACATCACATTTCTAAGGAGTGAGATGGAAACTCTGATATGGTGGGAAGTCAACTCTGCCATTTGTTGCATGTGTGACAGTTCACTTGGCCTTCTAGCTTCCAAACTCTATGGAGGAGGCTACAACCTACCTCAAGGGACGGTTGTCAAGACATATTTCAATAAAGCCCTCTGTAAACAATAATGTATCAAGCAAACAAAAACCAGTATAATGATAACAAATTGGAGGTTACTAACTTTCTTAAATGCTGATTACAAGATTTTTGTAAGCATTTTGCTAAGAAGTTGGAAAGAATGGCAGATTAAGTGTCACAAAGCCCAGCAGTGTGCCAAAAAAGAGGTGGGAGACGGCTGACTGGTGAGATCAGAACTCACAGAACATTCCAGAGGAATGTGGGAAAACATCCCTTTCTCCAGTGGTGGCTAAGGGTGAGAAAGACAGCATTCCAGGTACAGTTCTGTTTTACACAAATTACCCCTAGTAAAGTGTAGGCAATGTTCACTGCACTTGGGCTAAAGCCAGTGAGAGCCTAGCAACTTCTCTCTCAACTACTGCCCATGGAGGTGACAGGGACTTCTGACCTTACACTAAGAACTCAGGAGAGGATTTGGGGTGGCTTCTTTCAAAGAGGGCTGGGCCACGAATCTAGGCTCAGCTTAGCTACTACTTTTGGACAAGGAAGAACATGTGCCCAGTGAACTTGTCTGTTTTTGAAGCGGGGGTTGTAGTGAGGGACGGAAGGTGGCATTTCCCACTGCAGTTCACTTTGAAAAATGCCAATCTTGTTTCACTTTAATGTGAAGAGAAAGAACAGACCCAACAGAGGGTGAGAACAATTGCCCAGGGAGGCCCGATGTGACAGCAGCAGCGGCCAGCCCGTCTAAGGGATGGGAAGGAACCAGTTCATGTCTGCGAGACAGGTGGGAAAATTGGAAAGGAAAGACGTCAGCTAGATTTGCTGATTCCCTTCTGTATCCTGGGAGGCCCTGCCTCCCACCTGAGCTTGTTGTTTTTGTCAGGAGCTTTACTTGGCTCATATATACGGTCTCTTTAAAAGGAAAAAAGTGGAAAGGTGATTTGCTATGTTAGGTCCAGAAAAAGCTTCTGAACATGGAGACCACAAATTTTTTTTCTTTGATATCTTGCCAATCAAGGTATCACAATAGCTGGTGGGTGGTTCCTTATATGTCATAAAAGAAAATCATCTAATTACCTTTTAGTTCTACAATGTACATGGCAACATTTATGGGAGTAGCATTCAGTGGGGTAGGTGATTAAAATGACAAGTGAGGGGGACCTCTTAAAAGGAAATATACCTCAAATATGAAAAAAAGTGGTATCTAGTCCTAAAAGGTATATATGCTACACCTTAGCACATCATGTACAATTACAGGAAAACAAGGGAACGAATGAGCCTGGAAAATATGAGCTGCCCAGAGAGCAAGAGTCCAAATCCAAATGCAATGCTGTGAACACGAGGAGTTCCTGTCCACTTTACAGGGGACTGTGATGTAGGAAGAAACTGAAAATGAAAGTAGTGTGGAAAGAATTTGAACATTACCGTGAGAAAGCAAGCTATATTATATTAAGCAGTTATTTCTGAGGTCAATATCCTTGTGCATTAGTTATGTGGTTCCCACTACTGAAGTAACCAGAGCTGAATATAAGGAAAATAAAGATATTTTAAAGCTGTTTTAGGAAAAAACAAAAGAATGGCAGTTTTGCAGGGAAGTCATGTGTAATTTTGTAGAGAACAAACTGAATTATAGCTAATAGGAACCTCCAGGGCGGGAAAACAGCATTTGGCCAGGAGAAGGGGCTGAGGAACAGGTGACAGGCAGCCGACTGGCTTCTGAAATGCCCCAGCAACGGGTTTTCCAGTTCGCTATCAAAGACTTGAGGCGGGCTGCTATAAACAAAATGATGACGAGTTCTGCTCACAGAAAAGGGCAACGAGGAGGAAAGAACTGTGATCCTGGGAACAGCAGAAACACTGAATCCTACTCACGTGAGAAAGGAGTACGTCAACTCATCAATAGGGTACATGTAAACATGTCACCAAGAGGGAGCAAAAAGACAATAAAATTTACTGGACCATATTCTTAAAAAAATGCTATGTTAATGATAGAAACTGGGTAAGTTTGATTACAGAGAAACAGTTTTGAATATGCAAATGTATTAAGTGTATAACTTAAATTACTGTAAAGCTCAAATATGACACTAAGTGAAACCATCTGCTAAATGTCACGTCTGCCCATATGTCCGGCAGCACAGTTACTGAGGACCGTGGCCAGGTCCATGAACCTGTACTACACAGAGACATTTAATGGCTTTTTTTTAAAGATTTTTATTGGGGAATTTGGGGGATGGGAACAGTGCTGGGGAATTGGGGGAAGGGGAACAGACAAGCTGCTGTCCTTTCGTTCTTCAGTCTAGTTACGGAGGATGTCGCTTCACTGGCCCAAGCTGGCACCATCATTGCGCTCTTCCCTGGCGAGGCAGATCAGTCGCCGGCTTCTGGACGGCTGCTCACTGCG
>NW_017731358.1:5922723-5979570 GCF_001890085.2 Hipposideros armiger | reverse complement strand
TGGAGGGCAGTGTCACTGGCCCTCATATGTGGGATCCGAACCGGGGCCCTCTGGCGTCCCAAGCCAGTTCTTAACCATCGCGCCACTCGGCCGGCCCTTTAATGGCTTTTTAAGCCAAGCATTTTTAATGGACTGCCTAGGAAATCCTGGCAGATGCTGCTACAGTAATGTGGCTAATAGGATTGCCTGACTTGAATTGTAAGCATTTTTTATTTACTTGCTTCCGTTTGCCAGAAGGGCCAATAAGCAGAGGAGTGGTGCTGAAGCAGAAGAGAAAAGGGAAGCAGAGGCCATGACTCATCCGTCAGCTGGTGCATCAGCACCTGGACAGTTACTGTCTGACTATCGGCAGAGCGATCACACACTCCACAGTTGACAGCACTCTCTGTCTTCACTTACCTAACATTTAATTATTCAAAGTACATAATTACCTACTTAAGAATGTAAATGAGTTACTATTAGAAAGAAATAGGTCACTTGAGACTATTGGGAAGTTAAAACTATGAGTTGGTTTTTAAAGGAAAAGGAAATACTGTATCCATGAAAGTAAGGAAGAAATAAAGGTTAAAATGATGATTTGTAGAAAGAACCCTGAAATGAATGAAGAGGTTATATGGTGTAAGTAAAGTAACTTTTCCTTACTCCATAAAAAAAAGTGAGAACAAAGGGCAATATGCTATGTTAGGATTTACTTGCCTGTTTTTTTAAAACTTTTTTTTTTTTTTTTTAAGAAATGTGATCACTCTAAAACAAGTATGTGACTGTTTTACATCTTCCTGCATAGAAAGTTCAGACATCTTCAAGGAAAGAGCTTTTAAAAAAAAAAAAAAAAAAAAAAGCCCGTGCATCTGCAAATTCCATACGAATGTAACAAAAATAATAGCTTAATCAACTTTGGTTAAAAACTCATTAGCTATGTGCATTTTTCTGTATGCATATCATATGACAATAAAAAGTTTGAAAAACCTCATTAATTGAAATACAAATGAAATTTTCAAAATAAATCCCCCCCCAAAATATATTTTGACAGTTTTTGGAAGAACAGAGACAAAGAAAACACCAGAATAATGCCAATGGATAAGCACATTTCATGAGCCCCAAAAAATCCAGTAACGATGGTGACAGGTTATTGCGACTGGAAAACTGAAAAATAAATCCTTGTGATGGCTACAGGTATTTTACCTCAAGGTGTAATTAGCAAGAAATAAAATGACTTTTGAAAAGCAAAAAACATAGAGGAAAACAACCTCCTCCAACCAGAAAATGAAAGCTTAGCTGTGAATTCACACCCATGGTAATGATGGCTTTCTTCCCCAGTTCTTATAGGGAGTATCCCTGGGTCTGCCATGCCCCCAGCTGAGCACTCACCTCCCGGATCCACCAGACTCAGCACATTTGGGAATTCCATTAATCCTGCTGGGCTGGGTAGAAACAAGTTTGTTTCTCCTGGTCCTACAAAGATTGGACTGTTCTGGGAATTAATTAATGTCCTCCACTCCCATAATGGCCCCACTATAAAGATGCAGTTGTCCAGAGTTTAGTGTGTTGGATACAAACAAGATACCAGAAAAACATAACTGAGCTGCAGACACATCCATGCCATCCAAACCTCCATGGGAACTAAGATTGCAGGACCTCTCATTTAATCAGTCTTGTCTTTAACAACACTGCATGTTTGGGGTATATCTCCCTCTAATAACCCATTTCCTATGGTGAATATGAATTTTATCTGGGCTATATTAATGGGACATGGAGTTCTACCTTTAACTATAACACACGGGAGAAAGAAAAGTTGACTAGCATTTGTTAGTGCTGATACTATTATATTTTAATCTATACAAACACTTACCTCTTTGACACTATGTGTTACTGCCCATATTAGAAAAACTCTTGACATCACCTGGAAAGAAGTCAGGACCACAGAAGAGGGAACAATTCCTGAAAGAAATTTTAAGATGGATAAATAAATGTAATGTACTGTTTCAACATTAAACACATCTTCTAAAACATGCAAATTTTAATGTTTAGACACAAAACCATCTTGAGAAACTGAAACTTATCTATATTGCTATAGAGACTGTTTTTCGATGTAGTAAATATTAAAAACTTTTTCTTCCCTCAAAACAATAACATTGTTAATGGCAATAACAAACCATGGGACCTAGGTACCCTTCTTAATTAAGACTTTCAAAAATCACTGACCAAGTAAAGTACTTTTTACACTTCTCATACAGGTAGAGAAAACAAAACTATTGCTTAACCTTCACAATGAGACACTGAAAGTTCATTTTACAATATGGGACTTTCAAAAACGAACAGGCACCTATAGAAGGGAAATCAATTGTCTAATGAACGTTGGAAGCTCCTGTATACCAGACTTGATATACTATCTAATGGTTAAGTTAGTATCTTAGACACCACTTGAAGATTTTGCCAATAAGCATAGCAAAATCAAAGTTTATTATCTTTGTAAACCATTTCTTCTTACTTTGTTCATTACAGTAAGCACCGGTACAATTATCCTCCCAATGTCCTCAAATTATAACACTGGAAGCATCTTTAATTATTTCATATAATCATCAAGTTCGGCTAAGCTTACATTTCTCCGGCCTTTCCCTTCAATTCCTACAACTGCAATCTCTACCTAGAGACCAGCTGCCATCACCATTATATAAAATTCTCGTCTCCTTTAGGTCATTCTACACCCAGCAATAAGCCATGATCTGTAAACATCATTTTCTCTTTGTAACTTTACACCAGCAAGGGACTGCTACTGAAATAAAATCTGAAAGCAGAATTATGGGTATCCAATCCAGTGGCCCCCAATCATTTCTCTGTGGCCTTACTGCTGCAGCAACTAGACTTACGAGCTTCCTGGGCCTCTCAAGTTGCACGTGGGCCCCTGCACACCTGCCAGGAACCACTCATCACAGTCGCAGATCCCTCTTCCACTTTAAAACTAATCCCATTTCTCATTTATTCAGTTTTTTAGAATCCACGTATAAGTGAGATCATATGGTATTCATCTTTCTCTGACTGACTTATTTCACTTAAACAGAAGTAGTCTCAGAGACACAGAGGAAAAACTGAGGGTTGCTAGTTGGGAGGGGGTGGGGATGAAGGAGAAGGGGAAGGGACGAGACAATACAAATTGGTAACTACAATATGGCCTCAGTGATAGAAAAGACAGTCTGGGGAATATAATCAATAATGTTGTAAATATTTTTTAGGGGGCCAGATGGACTCATGTCTTGTTAGGGAGACCACTTCATAGTCGGTGTAGAGGCCTGACCACTACACTGTATTTCTGAAGCTGATATTGAATAATATTGTATGTGAACTATAATTATATATACATATAATCACGGACGCAGAGTGTGGGAATGGAGTCAGTGGAATTGTAATAGATAAGTATGATATCAGGGTGGGAGGGCAGTAGGTGGGGGAGGGGGATTGCTTCTGTCTGAAGGGTGAAAAGGATAACTATTGCATTGTTCTGTACACCTGAAACTAACAATAAAAAAAATAAATAAATAAAACTAATCCCATTTTCAATACACTCACTGGACTATCCCAGACCAATTTTCATTCTTCCAAGCCCTCAAAAATGCACTCAGACTTCTAAACATTTATATAGTTGTACAAACAACAACTTGCCAAAAAACCATGTGCAAATCAGACAGAGATAAACTGCCTCTACAGATTTGGGTATAAATGGTAACCACTTTATTTATTTTTTTTACTTTTTTAGCTGAGCCATCCTGTCACTTGTTGGCAGCTCAGCGACAGCTCAGTTTTTGCCAGGAATCGAACCGGCAACCCTGTTGCTCAGAGCTCGCACTCTTGAGCAAGCTCTTAACCAACTGAGCCACTCGGCCGGCCCAAATGGTAACCACTTTATATCTTACTTAAAAAAAAAAAAAAGAGATGCTCTACTCTGTTAGAATGAGTTTCTTAAAGCAGATTTGAGCTTCAAGAGGGGTGCTTTGGCTCCGAAAAGCAAGTAACATGATCATGTCAGGCAATGCTTAGCATATAAAGATGCTCAATAAATCTCTGCAGAATGAATGAAAGGCAAATATAAACATATGGACATATCAGTCAATGAAATAGAGCTGCGAGCGAGAAATACATCCTCACATTTATAGTTACATGATTTTCAACAAGGGTGCTAAGAGAATTCAATGGAAAAATAACTGTCTTTTCAACAAATGGTGCGGAAACAATTGGATAGCCACATGCAAAAGAATGGCGTTAGAACACTTCCTTACACCATATACAAAAATTAGCTCAAAATGGATCAAAGCCCTAAGTGTAAGAGTTAAAACTATAAAGCTCATGGAAGAAAATTTAGATGCAAATCTTTGTGACATTGGATTAGGCAATGGTTTATTAGATGTGATACTAAAAGCACAAGAAAATATAAATAAATTGGACTTTGTAAAAATTAAACTTATGTGCTTCAAAGGATACCATCGAAAAAGTGAAAAGACGAATAACACATAGAAGATAATTTCTGCAAATCATATACAATAAAGAACTTATATCCAAAATACAATAAAGAATGCTTAAAGTTAACAATAAGAAGACAAAAACTCAATTAAAAAATGGGCAAAATATTTGAATAAAGATTTCAAAAGATTTGGGCGGGCCGAGTGGTGCGATGGTTAAGAACTGGCTTGGGACGCCAGAGGGCCCCGGTTCGGATCCCACATATGAGGGCCAGTGACACTGCCCTCCACAGGTAAGATGTTGAACAACAGCTCAACCTGGAGCTGGGCTGTTGTGAGTTGCCGGCGACGGCGTAGGCTGAAGACCCTGTGGCAGTGGGTTGCCATGGGCTACCGTGTGCAGCCAGCAGCCAGCAGCCAGCGTGAGCGGCCAGCAGCCGGCGACTGATGTGCCTCGCCTGGGAAGAGCGCAATGATGGTGCCAACTTGGGCCAGTGAAGCAACGTCCTCCACAACAAGACTGAAGAACAAAAGGACAGCAACTTGTCTGTTCCCCTTCCCCCAATTCCCCAGCACTGTTCCCATACCCCCAATTACCCAATAAAAAAAAAAAAGCTTAAAAAAAAAAAAGATTTCAAAAGATTCTAGAAAAGATACGCAAATGGCCAATAAGCACATGAAACGATGCTCAACATCATGAGTCATCAGGAAAATGCAAATCAAAACCATAATGATACATCCTTCACAACCACTAGGATGGCTATAATCAAAGTCAGATAATAACAACTGTTAATGAGGATGTGGCGATACTGGAACCCTCATACACTGCTGATGGGATTTTAAAACGATGCATCCACTCTGGAAAACAATCTGGCAGTGCCTCAAAATGTTAAATACAGAATTACCATATAGCCCAGCAATTCTACTCCTAGGTATTATATACACAGGGCCAAAAAAATGTATACACATTTTAAGAAAGGAAAACTATATTAAAATTGTAATACTCAATATATACCGATAGCAAAAGATGAATACAAGTCAAGTTTGACTCTGCAATTACAAGAGGTGCTCAAAGTGGCTACCATCAGTGTCCAGACACTTCTGATGGCGGTGAACTACTGCTTGAGCAACGTTGACCAATGTGTCCACTTACAAATTTTTTTGGCACCCCCGGTATATATCTATATCTATCTCTAAGAGAAATGAAAACATATGTCACACAAAAACTTATACATGAATGTTCATAGTGGCATTACCCAAAAGAGAAACTACCAAAATGTCCAACAACAGATGAACAGATAAATAAAATGTGGTATATCGATACAATGCAACACTAAAGTAAAAAGTAATGAAAAATAAATAAAAAGAAATGAAGTACTGAAACATACTACTGTACTGATGAACCCTGAAAATATCATGCTGAGAAAAGAAGCTAGTGACAAAAGACCACAAGCTGCATAATTCAATGTAAAATCCACAACAGGCAAACTAGAGAGACAGAAAGTAGATTACCTGGGGCTGGGAGGTTAGAAAGGGAGACGGGGACTGACTGCTAACGGGTATGGAGTTTCTTATAACAGAGGCACAGCCTTGAAAAGAACTGAGTATCTCTGGGGTTTTAGAGACCCTCATCTAGGGGTGCTTTTTTCTGATGCCCAAATCAGAATGCTTGCTAAGTGTAACTAAACAGAGGGATCTGGGAGGTCTAAGGAATGAATATTCAATTTGGCTGAACACAGGTTTATTACTTATCCCTTCTCTAACCATAAAGCTCTTTTTTCTAGGAAGATTTATAGCCCTCTTCTTTTCAAAAGTGCTAAACAAAAATAAAAAGACTGTTTTTCTTAAAAATAAGTTTTAGTAGCCAATGACAAAGATTTACTCTTTTGGTTGGTGTATTTCTCACCAGTCTTTTCTAAGTACATTTTTATTTTTCACCCATCCTCTCGGCAACTATTAGTTTTTTCTGTTTCTCTGTCTATGTTTGTTTGTTCATTTGTTTCTTTTTTAATTCCACATACAAGTGAAATCATGTGGTATTTGTCTTTCTCTGACTTATTCTGCTTATCATAATACCCTCTAGGTCCATCCATGTCACAAATGGCAAGATTTCATTTGTTTTTCCTGATGAGTAATATTCCATTGTATATATTATGTGCTACATTTTCTTCATCCAGTCATCTATCGATGAACTCCTAGGTGGCTTCCATATCTTGGCTATTGTAAATAATGCCACAACAAACATAGGGGTACATATATCTTTTTGAATTAGTATTTTCATTTTCTTTGGATAAATACCCAGAAGTGGAATTGCTGGGTTGTATGGTGGTTCTTTTTTTAATTTTTCAAACAATCTCCATACTAATTTCCATACTGGCTGCACCAATTTGCAATCCCACCAACAGTGCACAAGGGTTCCCTTTTCTCCACAACCTCGCCAGCAATCATTATTTGTTGACTTTTTGATAGCAGTCATTCTGACAGGTGTGAAGTAGTATCTCATTGTGGTTTTGATTTGCATTTCCCAGATTATTTGTGCTACTGAGCATCTGTTCATGTCTATTGGCCATCTATCTGTATGTCTTCTCTGGGGAAATATTTATGTCCTCTGCTCATTTTTTAACTGGATTGTTTTTCTGATGTTGAGTTGTGTGAGTTCCTTATATTGTTTGGATATTAACCCCTTATAGGATATATCATTTGTGAATATCTTCTCCCACTTAGTAAGTTGTCTTTTTGTTTAGTTGGTTTCTTTTGCTGTGCAGAGCTTTATAGTATGATGTAGTCCCATTTGTTTATTTTTGCTTTTGTTTCCCTTGCCCAAAGAAACATATCCAGGAAGATATTAATAAGACTGATGTCAAGGAGTCTTAATAAGACTGATACAGGAAAATACTACCTGTATTTTCTTCTACAAGTTTTATGATGTGGGATCTTATATTTAAGTCTTTAATCCATTTGATCTTATTTTTGCAGGTGGTATAAGGAGATGGTCCAGTTTCATTTTTTTTGCAAGTATTTGTCCAGTTTTTCCAACATCACTTATTGAAGACACTTATTTTCCCATTGTATATTCTTGCTTCCTTTGTCATAGATTGACCATATAAATGCAGGTTTATTTCTGGGCTCTCTGTTCTGTTCCATTGATCTATGTGTCTCTTTCTGTGCCAGTACTATGCTGTTTTATTTATTATAGCCTTGTAGTATAGTTTGAAATTAGGGAGTGTGATACCTCTAACTTTGTCCTTTCTCAAGACTTCTTTGCATATTCAGGGTCTTTTGTGGTTTCATATAATTTTTAGGATTATTTGTTCTAGTTCTGAGAAGAATGACATTGGCATTTTGATAAGGATTGCATTGTATCTGTAGATTGCTCTGGGTAGAATGGACATTTTAATGATATTAATCCTTTAAGTATATTTTTAAATACAGTTCAACTTCTATTGCTTATACTCTTTGTATTTAGCTTTTCTCACTTAACTTTTTTTTTTTTTTAAGCTGAGCCATCCTGTCACCTGTTGGCAGCTCAGCGGCTGCTCAGCTCAGGCCAGTAATTGAACCGCTGTTGCTTAGAGCTCAAACTCTTGAGCGAGCTCTTAACCAACTGAGCCACTCGGCTGGCCCTTCACTTAACATTTTAAAGAAATTTTCTACCTAAAAACATGGTCTTGAAAATATATTAATTTGAGCCACAATATTCCTCTGAGTGGAATATAGTATTTATCTATTCTTCTGAGAGACACTTAAGTGGCTCCAATTTCTGGATACTATAAATGAAGTAATGAAGTATTAGAAATAACACTTAAATTTTTTTGAGGCTTAAGATTTTTTTAAAAAAGATTATTTCCTTGGGACAGTTCCATGAAGTAGAACTACTAGGATCAATTATATGAATGCCTTGAAGGCTCTTGTAATACTCGTATATTGCCAAACTGCTTTCCAAAAAATCTCTTACTATACTCCTACCAGCAGTATATAAGTGTGCCTGCTTTAGTACATCCTCCATAGTAAATTTAAATCTTAATAAGTTAGGGGATAAAAAGCCAGTAAATTTAAATTTTAATAAGTTAGGGAATAAAAAGCTGATGAGTGCTTTCTAATGTGATGCAGATGTAGAGCCATTGCTTGCTGTGCCAGCAGGTGCTCCTGCATTCCCTATCCAGGGAACCTGCCTAGTTAGGCAACTGAGTTTTCCCCAAATGATGTCCTTCATATCAACTCTCACTTAGTTTCTATGGCATATGAACGTATCACAACCAGTCACCCAGCAAAGAGCGGCTCAGGCCCTAACCAGACAGTCCAATCTCAAAATGCTTGCTCTACTGTACCAATCAAAAGGCCAGCAGAAGGAACGGATCCTTATTTAAGCAAGACCATCTGAAGGCCAGGAACTCCAAGTTTATCCTTGGAGTCAAGCCAGACAAACAAAGGTCGCCTAGATGGACCATATTATCTTAGCTCTGAGCAGAACTGACATCACTGACTTTCATGTATTGTAATTATCAGGTGGATTTCATAAGAAACTGTTAAAAAAAATTATTACCTTATTTGCTGTAGAAATGGTATGCAGTATAATATCCAACCTATCACTCAATGCTTGTTATATAAAGCCCCAAGTGGGAAATTTGTTTTAGAATTTAATGTTAAGAAATATTTGTTCTTTTCCAAAGAAAGTAATTACGTAACTCAGTTGTCCTTTTCAACTTGGTAGTCAGAAAGTTTCAAGCCCAATGTGAGCCATACTGAATGATTATATTTTGTGTATGAGCTACCACAAGTCCTTGTGAAATGAGGCGTAGAGATAATAAGACACACCAGGTCCGCTTTCCTCTCTAGACTGCTTGCAGTCAGTCCCGTTGTTTGCACTTATAATGCCAGTTTACCCCTTTATTTGAACACAATGACCTCACATGTTAAAACTACATAAACCGCAGATTCTTTGTTGTTGTTCATTACTTAAACGGGTTGTTTTCAGACGACAAAAAGAGATTCTGCAATCTTATCAGTAAGGTATCACTAGATCAAAATTCATTCAAAAAAGATTCACGAGGCATCTATTATTCATTAATTTAATTCAAAAAATATTTTTGGAGTACCTACTTTATGCCAGGTACATGCTGGGGATACAGCAGTGAAGGAGCTAGTGTCCCTGCCCTCATGCACTTCCTCTCACTTACTCAGGATGTAAACGATTTGCTGTGGGATAGTTCTTATTTTTAGGACTTTTTCTTAAAGATGATTCGAGGTTACTAAACATGTGTACACTGGGAATGGCACGATTGCTTCTTGGTTTCAGAAAGATATCTGTCAGCATTGTAAATCTTTGGCAAAGGGAGGGTATAACTTGAGAAATAATTATGAGAATTTATGTTGAAAGGGCAGTGAAGTTTTGAAGCAAAACATTAGCAGATAAAAGAAATACAGGCATGTGTGGGTGAGGGAAGCTGTATAAAGGGGATCTGGCAATTGGTTTCTTGTTTCCCCAGAAGCAGGGTGTTCTGAGGACTCCCCGAACAGTGAACCCTGCATAGCTGGGCAGCACTAGAAACACTGCCTGCCCAGTGCAGCCGCAGATGGGCCAGGTTAGTGGGGCTGGGAGACTGGCTACATATGACAAAGACCAGGTTGAAAGTTAGGTATGGGAAAGGCAACACAGGTTGGAAGCAGAGTTGGAGAGTTTTCAGACAGAGCCCACAACTAGGGAAGGAGCCAGCCATCAAGAAATACGTGGGTAACGGAGGCCTGACCAAAGCAAGGCCAGAGACACAAGGTTAGTGCCCGAAATTAAGCTAACTGATGGCAAGTAAAACCAGAATCTCCCTACCCAAATACCAGACGCACTGAAATGAAAGTAACATTAAATAACAACAAAAAACACTAGCAGCAGCCAAAAAGGAATGGGGTACAACTTTATGCCATATATTTTTTAAAGTGCTAATCGTGAAAAAAAAGATGATTGCATACCTCCTACACTGTGTCCCCACCCTCCAAAAGTGATATGGGTGAATCAATAAAATCCTGAGAATTTTCACTAACAGGCCTAGATTTGGAGAGAAACATAAATTTCTGACTGCAGCGAGTCAGGCATGGAGGCTGGAACGTGATGAGGACGTGGGGGAAGTGACTAACTGGGAGCCACTTCATCGATGCCAAGCCTTTCAGGCCCTGCACTGAGTTGAAGCGCTGGTACAAAGTTCCCTATAGGAATGGGATATTATTTCTACAGGGCTGAGGGGTCCAGGATGGAGCAATTAAATCTCAGAAAAGAAGGAAGAGCTCATGTGTTTTAAATAAGTAATTCATTCACATTGTTCAAAATTTAAAAAGTATAAAAAAAGATATTCAGAGAAGTCTCCCTTCCAACCCCATCCTACTACCACTCAGGTGCCTTTCCCATAGGTAACCAATTATTAATTCCTTGTCTATCATTCCAGAGATACATTTTAGGTATGTAATAGCAAATATATAACTGAATGTATAAAGATAAATTTACAATGTTTTTTTTACTTTTTTTACATAGTAGCAGAATTTTATACACCTTGTTCCACAGCCTGCTTTTCTTCCCTTAAAAAATATCCTGAAGATCTTTCTATATTAACACATATATACATTGTTTTAGTTACTGAGGCTTTATGTTTTAATATCTATACACTCCTAAGCCCTACACTCATGCCCTCAATGTATCAAAAAATATATAAAACAGCGAACTCCAATCCTTAAACTAGCTCAGAGAGGAAAACAAATCTCAAATATTGTGGAAATGCAGTCAGGGAGAATTCAGTAACATCTATGTCGGAGCAAATAAAATGGCTCAACAAGGCTGTGCACACTTTAGCAAGATGAAACGGAATGGCAACCATACAAACATAATGTAAGACAAAAATAAATAAAAAGAAAGCATGCACTGCATCTAGGGGAAAAGTCAAAGATGAAAGAAACTGGAAGGAAGATAATAATTATGGAAAACAAAGACAGTCCAACACAGGGATAATTGTTATTCCCAAAGTAGAGAACCCAGTGGATGGAACAGAAAATGTATTCAGTGCTATAATCCAAGAAATGAAAGAACTAATTTATATTGAAAGAATACATTGTGTTCCAGAAAACAACTGATAATGAATGAGTAAAGCTGAGAAATTTTTGGTTACAAAAATACTTCATGGATCCAGACAAAAAAAGCAAGTTACCTACAAAGTGGTAAGAAAATCAGCCTGGCTTCAGATATCTCCACAGCAACATCCAATGTCAGAAGACAATGAAGCAACACTACAAAGGTCTGAGGGAAAGAAAGTATGTTCAAGAATATTATACCCAGCCAAGATGTCATTCTAGTGTAATGGCAAAAGGTAAACGTCACTAAAAATGAGAGAATTTGTCACATAATCCCTATACGACCAACCTTCTTGAGAAACACATGCTCTCAGAATAAATCAAAATAAAAAACTCAAGAATAGAGAAGTCGTGGTAAAAGGGCCTATAGTAGGCAACAAATCCATTTAAATAACGTTAAGCCTTAACAATCATGATCATAGAACATATGTAAATGCTTATACACCACAATAAATTAATAATTAATAAATGGGAGTCAGGGAAAAAAATGTAAGGAGAAGTGACAATACTAATTTCCTTAACAGAATTAAAGAGATATGGCCTAAACCTGAAATACAGCTAACCATAATTCTAACCTAAAATTTTCAAAATCTTTCTGTTAAACTTAAGGGACCTTTTGATAAGTAATACATATCTCATGGAAAAAAGTTTTATAATTTATTTATTTATTATAAACTTAATGATTTTAATGAAAAATAGCATGTATAGTATGAGCAATTGATTCTTCCACCCACTTTTTCTTCTTTATACTAATATAGATGTGAAAGGAATACTCTGCATGATGTTTACCTAATAACAATGAAGATTAATTCTATTGATAGCATTTGGAGTCGTTTAAAAACTCTTTGTACTTTTCCACATTGCTTGAAGTCCTTATAAAAAAAGTGAATTATAATTTCTAAATTAACAAAATCATTATTCTTAAGAAGAAATTAAACATTTGGCATCAGCAAAAAGATAATCCTGAAGCTGAACTAATTCCAATTCTAAACAGGAATTTTCTTAAATATTTTCTTTTAGAGTATGAGCTAATCTCAGAGAAACAAAATATTTCTGGCCAAAATGAGAAGGGTGGGAGTATGGGATTCAAGGAATAAAATGACTGGCTTAAAAAAAAGAAAGAAAGAAAAGAAAAGAAAAGAAAAGAAAAGAAAGGAAAAGAAAAGAAAAGAAAAGAAAAAGGAAGGAAGGAAGGGAGGGAGGGAGGAAGAAAGGAAAGAAAGAAAGAAAGAAAGAAAGAAAGAAAGAAAGAAAGAAAGAAAGAAAGAGACAGAAGGGCAATTCTCTTTTCTTGTTTTTTTTCCCAGAACACAGAAAACTGTACATGCCTCTTGGGGTTGCAGCACCTGCCACGCCCCTCCACCCACTGCCAAGAAAAAAAAATTCAATATATGTTACATAAACACACTTACTTTATTGAACTCTGACAAAACAAATTTGTGTCCTGCACTGAAATCAATAGCAAAATTATGACATTTATACAATAAGCTCTGGATTTATTTGAGGTTGGCATTTCTAAAAGATGTGCTAAACTGTAAGAGGGCATTGTGTTTTCTTTGTGCTAAAAGGATAGTGTTACTAAGTGCATTCATGCTTTTTTTTTTTACCTAATTGAAATGGATATAAAGGGATAAAGACAAGAAACCAAGTACAATGATACTTCATGTGTCTAGCATTGGGAAGAAATATGCAGTTGGAATTAAGTCTTTTCCCTTTATGTGACAAAACTTTAAATACAGAGGTGCTTCTCAAACTGGGGCATGCATACTCCAAAGATGTGCATCAGGGACCAATTCAGTGACGTCCTACTAGCAGTCAGCTCACTCAAACTCAAGTGTATGAACACAGCCAAAAGAAAATAAGACAGAAAAATAACAGTGTGGGCAATGTCACCCATCATTTCAGTGTGAATGATGCACCAGTGTGAGTGTGGGGGGGGTCTTAGGTCTCCTGGCCATGCATCACGCTGTGATTTTTACTAATCAAAGATAATATAATATTCATCCAACACAGGCCCTAAAATGCAAGCCACTATTTCATCTGGTATTCAAATGAAGGAAGAATAAATAAACACTTTCAACATTGGAGGAAAAAGTGGCTGTGCTGAACTTACCGAGAGTCAACACTAAATTGTATCATGTTATATGAACAATCTAAGGTATTTTTCATTGGAATTTTACCCCTACACAAGCAGTTCTACTTTAGGAGATAAAGCCACAGCGTATAAACATAGGGCATGTTCATGCAATTTCTCTGAAATTTTTTTTGGGCAATCCATTTTTACATTAAAACATAAAAAAGGGGACTTCAAAAATGGCAGGCCTTTACTCTCAATCCCCTGGGGTGGAACTATACTCTTTATAGACATTAGGGGAACTTGAGAAAAGCTGGAAAAACGCTATAATACATAATAAAAATATAAGGTAGGACGCTGGGCACAGGGAAAGTAAAGGTAGAAAAAACTATCTTGAAACCATGGGAGAAATTAATACCTAAATAGATGCTGAGAAAGCCTGTGCACTTGTTTGGGGCAGACCACAAACTTGGCCCTGAGCTTGTTTACAACCAACATGAGAGAAAACAATACCATTGTATAATTCAATGTACATGAACTATATAGAGCCAGTGCTCGGTTTTTGGAGTCATGTCTCTATATATTAAGTGGCTTTGACTACAATTGTAGTGTCTGGTTTACTGGGTGTCCTTTATACAGTTTTCTGTTTGTTTGTTTGTTTGGTTTGTTTTTTACTGTTTCCTCCGTTTCAGATGGCCAGCTGTCAAAGTGCCTGCCACTAGTAGCTTTCTCTTAAACTTAACTGAGGTTCTTACATGTAAAAGTAACAATAAAGTGGCTTCAACGGAAGGCCGAGTCCTCTGAAGGAAACAAACTTTTTGAGGGCTTTATCAAATATCCAAAGGCTTTTAGTTTGTTTGCTTATTTTTGGGGCCTCCACTCTTTAAGAATAAAGTTACTGAAAGTCTAATCTCCAAATGACAGAAAAATATAGACATGAAAAAAATGACTTATATTTCCAACTTTTCTGAAGGTAACATAAAAGGGCATCACATTTTGAAAAAGATGAAAGCATAAAAGTATTAGAAACTATTCTCTAAGAGGACACGTCAATTTTAAGTCATAGAAACTCACTCAAACCTGTGTATTACAGTTAGCTTTCCAACAGCAAATCCCCAACAGATTTATTTTTATTGTTCACAGAGTTCCAGATGTTTTCATCCAGGCTGCTAATTTCGGCCTTGAAATATGGACAGTTCAATATATTTTTCACCAGCAAGACTACATCATAAGCTTTTCTTAAAAAAAAAAAAAAGATTTAGTAAAACTGTCAGTTCAACTATCAAATAAAATTGATAGTTGAACTCATATTTATAGTCACTTTTTGCTAACTTATGTTAACAATTTATAAGTACCTTGGATACTGGATAAAAAAACATTTTATTAGTATCTCTATTTTAAAACCTTATTAAATTTTGCCTCAACATACTTCTGAAAATTCTTTTATGTAAAGCTTTTTCAAAAGGCTGAACACGATCTAAACTTACTTGAAATAATGTAAGCTCTAATAACATACGGTTGAGAGAGCAGTGATTCACTATGACTTGAAAAAAACCCAACAATGGCAGGATTTCACTGAACAAACCAAGAAATACACTTTACCAAACCAAATTCTTTCTCAGAGCTCAACCAAATGATGTGGGCAAGGAAGGAAAATTGAAGATGAAGTTTAACTTTACTAGAAGGTTGTGAAAGGTTCCCATGGTAAAGATTCTTTATTTAAAAGAGCAAGGAACCGCAAGGGCTATTTAAGTATGGTAATCTTAAGAAAATCTTGGCTGTCAGAACTAGAAAGGATCTGACAGGTCAAGTTCAACCCAATACTTGATAGATGAGGAAAGTGAAGTCTGGAGAGGTGAAGTGACTTGCAAAGCTAACACAAATAGTTAAATATAACAAATTAATATTTATGTTTAAAAGTTTGGTGGTCTCTCAATATATTAACTATTGGTCAATATATAACTAGAAAGGAAATTAAATTATTTATAACCAATATGATGAAGATTAACATTCAAAGTACATAAAGAGGGCCGGCCGAGTGGTGCATTGGTTAACAGTTGGCTTGGGATGCCAGCTCTGAGCAGCAGGGCCCCGGTTCGGATCCCACATGAGGGCCAGTAACGCTGCACCCTCTACAGCTAAGATGGCGAACAACAGCTCAACCTGGAGCTGGGCTGTCGTGAGTCGCTGGCGACAGCGTAGGCTGCAGTGGGGCTGGCCGGCAGAGGGCGTGAGCTTTCGTGAGCTGCCGTGCGTGGCCATCCAATGGCCCACGAGCAACTGCCTCACCCGGGAAGAGCGCAATGATCATACCAACATGGGCCAGTGAAGCAACGTCCTCCACAACTAGACTGAAGAACAAAAGGACAGCAACTTGTGTGTTCCCCTTCCCCGACTCCCCAACGCTGTTGCCCTCCCCCAATTACCCAACAAAATCTTTAAAAAAAAATCAAGAACTTAAGGCAAATAAGCAAAGGGCATAGATAATTCATATAAAAATGAACGTAATTCATAAACAAACATGGAATTATATTCAATTTCATAATTAGCAAAAATGCAATAAAACAAGAGTACCTATCATTTTTTTATGATTGACTTAATATAAAAAATCATAATACCCAAATGTTGGCATTATGTTAAAAACATCATACTCATATTTTGCAAATGGACCCAATCCTGTTGCAATTAAATTGGCAATACTTTTAAGAGTTAAAATAGTCATATTCTTTGAAATAGTAATTACAAGTGAAAGATACACAAAGGGCATAAACCAAAGATTAAAAAGTCAATCTATCAACAGAAATATTGGTTGAAAATTATTAATAATATTTTTAAATGAGAACAACCTAAACATTCTCCATTAAGGAAGGCATGATTTTACATCTAATTCAATGAGATGTTTTATATTAATTTAAAAATATCAGTGAACACAAGATGAGCCTGAAACATCTTATCACGTTAGAAAGGAAGGAAATTATCAAAGATGACTGGGGTCCTGTCAAAAAGGACTTGAAGACAATCTAAAGGTGTTCCCACTGGCCAAAGATGGCCAATTTGAGCATTAAAAAGAAGACCAACAACAGACTGAATCACATCAAATACATTAAAATTCATGATGTTCATGATGATAAAATGAGAAGCAAAAATCTTCACTGTCTCCCCTTTGACATAATCTGATTTTTGTTGTTGGGGGCGTTGGTGGTGATGGGGGAGAGGGAGAGAGAGAAAGAGAGAAAGAGAGAGAGAGAGAAAGAGAGAGAGAGAGAGAGAGAGAGAGAGAGAGAGAGAGAGAGAGAATGAATGCAGAGTGAGCACACAGTGTCTATCAGTATCAGTACCTGCCTGAGTACTGATACTGAGATAGGAAAATCTCATCTTTGGTTCTATATGGGAAGAAGGGTATATAACGTTAACATGAAATACTAGCCCTCATTGTGATTTAAATTACAAGCTGATGTTAACAGTTCTCAGAATTGGATTTTTTCTTCAAAATTGAAACCATTTTTTCCTTTTGGACTTAATGAAATATTGCTAGCTGAAGCCAGTTTGACATGGTGAGAGATGTCAGACTGATGAGAAGTATTGCTGCTTGATTTAAAAGCACATTCCGAACCTTTTAAAAGAACAATAGAATATATTTTACACGGGGAAAAACACCTACAAACTTTTACTGGTCTTCTTTAGAGGATTCTGGGAAACCAATTCATTATTCTGAAACCTGGTAAATAAAGAGAAAGAATCAAAGAAAAGTACATATGTATAGTTATGTCACAAGAAAACAGGGACAGCAGTTAGCTTCTGGGGAAAGGGGAAAGGAGCAAGATAGCTGGAGGACAGGGTGAGACAGAGGCTTGCTTTCGCTGTATACCCTTATATCTTTTGAATTTTATAACTTGTAAATGAATTACCTATTCGAAAAATGAACTCATTTGAGTATACCACTATAGAGATTATGTAACAAAATGGAAAAATAATTAAAGGTAACAACGTAGAAATCAAATGAAAGCCACTCTGATTATAACAATGTAAAAAAAACTCCATATGTATATAGACCAGACTTGGAAGAAAACACAGAAAAACAAAACTGTTGACCAGAACTGCAGAATTTAGGGACATTTTTTTCCTTTTCATTAAATGAATTCCATTGTTATATTTATAATGTTATTTGTCCAATAAATAATGTTAAAGTGGCATTAAAATAGAAAACAGTATTTTCACTTTCTCTGTTACCCAGACTTGTAGGAAAGTCTAACTACTAGAACCTTGAGCCAGTAATCAAGGCACCAAGAACCATTTGGGGGTCATTTGACTCTTACTATAGGCAAGCGATCTAAGAAGGATAAAAGAAAGGGTCTACTGAGGACTGTTCATACAATGGATGTTAAAAATACAATGACTTTGCCCAGCTCTGTTGTCCCATCCCCGCACTAATTGCGGGGGTGGAGGTGGTGGTGGCACTCACTGAGTAGGAGGCCAGCAGAACATGGAAAGAGCCTGTCGACAGCGCATAAAAGACACACGCTGAAAACACTGCTTGCAGGAGGAGTGACGCTTGTCAAAGTACTGCAGAGGCTGGGAAAGTGAAGAGAAGAGAAAGAGCAATTATAACCTGAACCTAACAATTCCTCAGCTAAATTTAACTAGAGAGAGGTGGAATATATCTGCAGCTTGAAAATGATAGGCAAATGAATGCTCAGGTACAAAAGGGCCCAAACCTACACAGAATTCTAAATGGTCATTAGAAAAAAAAAATCAATTTTCATATCAATTCTTTGCTATTATTCTGATTTCAATTGTGAGCCCCCCAAAATGAATAAATGGACTCAGGGAGGAATAAGGAAATCCTAGGCTCAGAGCAAAAGTTTTTGTTTTTAGTTAGAAGATAAATCAAAATCAGTAAGAATTTATTAATGTGAAACTTTTCCAGAAACACTACTTAAAAATTTTTCAGCTACGAATAATGAAAATTAAATAGTAACTTTTATTTACCCTTTGAAGGCTGAAGTGGAGTTATTTACCCAAAGTTTTCCAAACTGTTATGTCCAGCAATATCTCAGTTAATATACTTATTCATGCGAACTATGTTAAAAATAATTCCAAAATATATTACTTAAATCCTAAAATACATTATTCCCAAATACAAATACTCTGAATGCATAGAAATGTATACCAAAATGGTAACAATAATTATTTCTGGGTAGCTGGATTACTTTCTTCTTTATGTCTTTCAGTATCAGCTGAATTTTTTTTACAGTATGTATGTTACTTTTACATCAAAATGAGGTTATTTTAGAAAATAAGGCCCTTTCACTTAAAAAAATTAGCATAGCTTGGTTTAATAGCTACCATATTGCAAATTCTGTTAAAAATAAAAATGGGTACAATTTCAGTCAAAATAAGTAATTGTTTTCACACACAGCTGATTTACAATCATTTTAGCAAAAAAAAAAATCACACGTAATCAAAAATCTACATTGCTAACTGCTTTTGTAAGAGTTTATTTATTCAAGTACCCTCTATTTTAATGAAGACTTTCCTGGGAGGAGAGGATCATGTACAAGGTCATTACTGAGATTTATGACCATGTATATTACCTAATGGTACTCTGATTTACAGTCATGTGTATCACTTAAGGGTAAACCAATAAATGTTTTTGCTTCTCAAATCCAACTTTAAAAATGTAAAGCAGATTATTCACATCAAGTGCTATTGGGTCGTCGGGAAAGTCATGACGTATTTTTCTCTGTTTTTCAATGCAAAAATGCGTCATGACTTTCCCGACGACTCAATAGAATATCACCATACTCTGTTGCCAAGTGGACGGACTCATGGATTGCTCTCTTGGCTGGAGACTTCAGCAACCACTGAAACCCTTTGTGGCAGCCACTACTAGTTGCTTATTCACTGTGTGTTCTCCCTCTCTTCCTCACTAACAGAGCACTTACCTTATCTGGGGTAGTGGTATAACCTGCTAAAACACTAGCTACCTTGGAATCCCTGAAAACTGGAGGAAGACATGTGGCACAGTTCTGACTAACAGAAAAATAAACTGAGATGTTCTGGGAAGCCTTGCCGTGCAGTCACTTTCTGCTTGGAATGTGACATGACACCACATAACTAATCATAGCCATCTTATAGCTATGGAACCACTTGCACCAAGACAGAAGTCACACATTAGTGATGGTAGAACAGAAAGACAGACTTCTTGTTATATGGGAAAAGGAAACCCCTATTTGGTTAAAGCACAGTATTCAGAATTCTGGCATGTATATCCAAATGCAATCCTACTCACCCTTTCTATCACAGTGGAGAATATAACCCAAAATATGAAAGGCATTTGGGTGGACTTAGAGTGCAGGACTAGGTAACACTTTTAAAAAGAAGCTATTTCAACTATACTTTGCAGCCATGAAGACCAATGGCATCAATAAAGAAAGAAGATGGTGGAAATTTGGTGTAACAATTCCTTCTGGTTAATAATTTTCTGAATCTATGAAACAGTTCATATCTCAAAAAAAAAACACACTCGTATTTTACATCCAAAAACAAACAAAAAAAGTGCTTTATTTTGCAATTTTGACATGTGGTATTCATGAATGTCTTTTAAAAACATCTTTTTGGAGCCAAGAATGTGGCTCTCAATGCCAGGTCAAGATCTATTGGATATAAATGCAGTGTTTACTGAGGTATTTAACTACCCTAAATAGTTGCTTGCCCTTTAACAAATCATTTTTCTTTAGAAGTGTTAGGTTTGTAATTGCTCCATTCTCCCTACACAAATTATTTTAAAAGAAAAATTCCAGCCATAAGTACCATACTTTAATTAAGCAAATCGCCAGATCTGAGATGAAATCTTATATGAAAGGAGATAAATTCCAGAGAGCTAGGAAATATGTATTTTACTTGATTCTTCACAGTAAATAAAGTGCTATGAAGGATCACTTTGCTTTTAACTCCAAAGAAATTTAATAACTATTTATGGGCTGAATATGTGAATGAACCCTAGAATAATGAACAGAGATATCATACCTCCCAGAGCAGGTTCCTGTAAAGTTAGGAGAAAGCCCTCTCTAAGTTAGAATTGCAGAGTGGAGAGGGCTACGCTTTCCTCATGGTGTGTCATGAAACCTAAGCCCTTAAAGTCTACCCTACTACAGGTGGAATCCACATTTAGAGTCACCAGCTCACTTTGCTCCTCCCATGTATCCATGTATTCCTAAAGGACTTGCTGAGATAACCAGAAACTCTGTATTAGGTGGTATCTGTTAGACCAAGCAATTTTTTAGAATGAATATATATATATATATATGGGAGAAACAAATTAGGCTATATTGTTGATCAAACTACGATACTACAGTCTATTATTTATTGAGAACATTCTATGCTTGAGCCACAGTTCTACATCCTTTACTTATATTAACTCATTTACTTCTCACACACTCCTGTGAGGTAGGTGCTTATTTTTCTCCTTGTAAACATGAGGGAACTGAGGTCCAGAAGGTAAGTAACTTGTGCTAAATCACACAGTGCATAACTGTTAGAAAGCCAGAATCAAACCCACGCAGTCAGGCTTTAGAGTCCATGCTCTTTTAACTACTAAGCTATACTACCTCCAACAAAAGGAAGGAGGTAATCAGGCAAAACAAGCCTGTGATAGTTTTAAACTATGCCCACAAATTCTTAATACTCCTCCCTTGAAGAGGTCGAGCCTAATTCTCCTCCCTTTGAGTGTGGGCTGCACTTAGTGACTTGCTTCGAACAAACAGGAAAAAGTAGAAGTAATGGTGTGTGATATTAGAGACTAAATCATAAAATGTACTGTGACTTCCTTCTTGCCCTCTCCCTTGGATTCTTCATTCGCTCTGGGGGAAGCCAACTGTCATGTCATGAAGGACATTCCAGCACTCCTTTATGAAGAGAACAAGTGGCGAGGAACTGAAGCCTCCTGCCAACAGCCACGTGAGTGAGTCACCTGGAAAGCAGATCCTCCTCTCAGTCAGTCTTCAGCTGACTGCAGTACTGGCTGACATCTGATGTCATTACCAGAGAAACTGAGCCAGAACCACCCAACTAAGCTGCTCCTGTCTTCCTGACTCACACAAACTGTGAGATAGGAAACGTTTGTTGTTTTAAGCCATTCAATTTTAGGGTAATTTTTAATGTATCAACAGATTACTATAGTACCTTTCATCAGAAACACATTTTCAATATAAAATTATATTTAGGTAAGCTATAAATTGTGTAATTATTTAATGATTTTGAGTGTCTGTTCATTCCCTGGAAGCAATTACCATTTCGATCACTGCAGAAGGACAAATAACATAGCCATAATGTCCCTTCAAAAGTATGAGTTGAACTAATTCTAGTTTCTGAGATTCTATCCTACTCAATCAAAAATTAAACAACATATATTAGACATATATATGCACAAAGATTATTCCTGCCTTAAGTTGTCACAAACCCTTTGGTTTTTCTTTCTTACAGGTCAATAAAGAAACAATATATTCCAGCTCCAAAAATCTATCTATAAGAACAACCTGTCTATTTGATTCCTGACAGTCTATTCAAGGTGCTAATCTGCCATTATTTATAGATCCTTGATTCCTTTCTGAGCAGCTGTCATTAACAGAACAATTTAGGAATTCAAAACATTCTTTATTCAACTCAACTGCCTCCTGGAATTATTAGTCATGCGTCTCAAGGCTACAACTGATAAAAGCTAAAGATGAACCAAATCTCAAGAAGGCTGTGAAAAAGAACCACCATTAAACACACCAAGGTTAGCCAACGTTCACTGACTGATATTCCTTTAAAGCCCTTATTCCTGATCATTTGGGCCCCCTTTATCAGGTTTGAGGCTTTCTAGGGGTGTTTCCTGCACCAAAGTTTTAACTGTTTGTAGTTTTCAAGGCACTGCAGAGCTGTCCTTTGGGAACCCATGTATGCTCAGAAGACAAATACAGGTCTACCTCTTGGTACAGAAGGGAAAGGGGGAAAGAGTGAACTGGCTTCTAGCCTAGAAGTATTTGATACTTGTTGCTTACCCCGTTCCTCTCTGCCCCAAGCTTTAGAAATGGGAGTCTGGCCTCAGGCGGTCCCAGAGCAAACTCGAATTTCCTAAAGGAAGAAGAGCAGGGGCATGACCAAGACTCATGCCCGGGCAGCGAGGGCTGAGGAGAGGGTGAGAACAGGGATGCACACGGGGAAAGAAGTGGAAGAAGAAATGGAGAAAATGAGCCAAGATTAAGAGTAGGAAAAACAAATGGGAGGAAGAAAAGGCAGGAAGGAAGAGGAGGAGGGGTGGGGATATTTCAGAGAAGGGCATGAGAGCAGAAAGAGAGGATAAAAGCATGGATAGGCAGATAATCAGTGTTCCCTGCAGGGAGAGCGGGAGGGAAGCAGAGGGGAAATGATGACGAGACAAAGAAGTGAAGAGTCAGTGCTTACGGCCAAGTTTCTGATTAGGCAACTAGCAGAAACTGGTAATGCCACAAACGGATCCAAAGAATAGGAGCAAGAGCGGGCGTGGGGTAAAATGATGAGTTAAGCTTTGTACGTGTTAAGTCTGTGGTGTTTGCGGAGTAACCAACCAGAGATGTCCAACTGGGCAGCTGGGATGAAAACTCGGGAGATAGATGTGGCCCAGGAGCAAGTATGGGGGAGCCACTGACACCACAGAGAAGGTATGGTGAATTCACACGGGGATTTTATAAGGGAAGAAAAAGAAATTTAAGGGCCAAAGCCCAGGGAACACCAACAGTTGAGGGACATACTGAGAAAGAAGAGCCCATGAAAGAATCTAAGGACAGGTACAGGTAGCCTAAGGTGTCGGTAGAGAGCTAGGAGACAGACCGGGAGGCGGAAGAATGAGTAAACGGTCCCACCTTAGGGGCAGCAAGGGAAGCACTGTCCTCAGGGAAAGCCAGGTTTCCATTAACGTAAGAAAGCTGGGGAAATATTCTGTGAAAACAGGTGCGTTTGTTTACAGTGGAAAACGGTTCCAAAAAGCACTGTCACCTCTCCTTCTGTGCTCCTATACTTCGAACTTATCCTTTGGGCCAAATTTTTCTCATACTGTGCTTCATGCCCGTGTCCTTGATGGAAAGCACGGCTGGGTCTGCTAACATTTGTATTTTCAGTGCTTGGTCAGTTGGGGCCCGGCACCCAGCAGAAACGCAGTAAATATCTGGAGGTTCTCTGAGGGCAACTGGGGAAGTATGCATTAGTAAATGCCTTAAAATTTGATATTACCTTTGACCTACTTCTAAGAATTTATCCATTAGAGGCTAACCACAGCTGTGCAAAGATTTAGCTATAGGTATAGTTATAATCTGTGTATTTTAAAACTACCTACATATTAAAAAATAGATCACTGGTTAACTCTCACAATATAACTATATAACAGAGTACTATACCTCCTCCAAAAATCTATAAAGATCAACAATAACACTTATAGACACCTACACCCTAAGCACAACTAAAAGACATAGACAACTATACACTCAAATTATCCGTAAGCAGAAAAACAAACATCCAATTCCAGCAGAGCTATCTATTGAGCTCCTACTGTAAACCTTTGTGGAACAAAGTGAGGAGTTTAAAAAAAATAAAAAAAGAAAGTGAGGAGTTTAGAAAAAATACATGGACAAGAGAGGAACAGAGGGCCTAAATTTGAGCTAAGATCACCCCAGAAGGGGCGGTCCACTCCAAGTACAAAAATGCTAAAAAATACCTTGTCAACCAGAGCACTGACTGCAGGAAAGGGACTCCAGTCTGTTAGACTCCGAGTGGCAATCTCAAAAACGCATTGCTTCTGGGGAAGAAATGGGTAAAAACGGAAAGGGAGAGATGCTTTCTGGTGACTGAATATTGAAAGAAAAGAGAGACAGGAGGAAATTTAGACTCCTGCTACACAAATGAGAGCTAAAACAATGGACAGACATATAATATCTATCCCACTGACCCTCTCCAACAAAATGCCATCCATTGAAGAGACTACACGACGTTTACAGATAAAAGTGTTCTCAAGCTAGAATTCTATAAACCAACTCAAACTTCCAACCCTATCCACAAAATGAATAGGTGAAAGTGATTCACAACTGTACAAAACTACTATTAGGAAAAAAACAGAGGATATTGTAGCTAATATATTGTAGCTAATAAAAAAAATGCACTCCAGAAAACAATCACAAAGAAAACTTTAACACAACACTCCAAACTGAATTAAATATGATTAAATAAGTGTTTAGGAACATAAAAAATTATTTTTAATCAGAAGTTCAAAAACACAGAACAAAAATAGGCAAAAGTAGGCAGAAGTAAAATTAGTTGAACTCAGGGTAGAAGTTGAAGAGAAAGACAAAATTGTATCTGAAATGAACGTTAGATTTCAAGGTAATCAAGGGAGAACAGATTCAAATGAAAATTTAATAAGGACATTGAAGAAAGAGCAAAACAACCAAGAGAATTTAAAATGATATATAGTATATATAGAGGGTGCCAAAAAATGTATACACCTTTTAAGAAAGGAAAACTGTATTGAAATTGTAATAATCTATACCGATAATAAAAGATGAATACAAGTCACATTTGACTTCTGCAATTACAAGACGTGCTCATAGTGGTTACCATCAGCATCCAGACACTTCTGATTACGGCAAACTACTGCTAAGCGTCCATTTGTATATATATTTTTTGGCACCCCCAGTATACATACACACACGCACATGCACACACACACATACATACATACACACATATGTGTATATACATATATATATAAATAAGTAAAAGGGATCAGAGAAAATGTGGTTGAAAGAGAAGAGAGGCAAAGACGACCCGAAATACATATAGTTGGAGGTCCAGAAAATGAAAAACAAATGAATAAAAGAGAACTAAAATTTAAAACTATAATCCTATAAAACTTTCCATAAATAAAAGAAGGCCTGAATCTATACATGGAAAGGGCACTTTAAGTACCTAGGGAAATTGCCCCGCAATGATCAACTCTAAAGCATATCCTAGTACAACTATTAGACTTTAAATATAAAGGAAAAAATGTTCCGTGATGTCAGCAAGATGGGAACATAGAATTATTCAGTGCTCATCCCCTCACAGAAACTTCCATCTGAACAATTATCATGCACAGAAGTACCTTTACATGGAGGTATAAAAGATACCAGATAGCAAAAAGAACAAAGCTGGAGGCGTCACACTACCTGATGTCAAAATAGACTTCAAAGCTATAGTAATCAAAATAATATGGTATGGTCATAAAAACAGACATATAGACCAATGAAAAAGAAGAGAGATATTTCCACACATTTATGGTCAGTTAGTTTTCAAAAAAAGGTGCCAACAACATACAATGGGGAAAGGATAGTCTCTTTAATAATGGTGTTAAAAAAACTAAATATCCATATACAGAATGAAACTGGACTCTTATCTTACACCATATACAAAAATCAACTTATAATGGATTAAAGACTTAAATGTAAGATCTGAAACTGTAAAACTACTAGAAAAAAACATAAGGAAAAAGCTTCCTCATATTGATCCGGGCAATAACTTTTTGGATATAACTCCAAAAGCACTGGCAACAAAATAAAAACTAGACAAATGGGATTGCATGAAACTAAAAAGACTCTGCACAGCAAAGGAATCAATAGAATTAGAGACAACCTATAAAATATATGCAAACTATATATTTGGTAAAGGGTTAATATCCAAAATATACAAGGAATTCAAATAACTCAATAGCAAGAAAACATATAGCCAACTGGTATATGAAAAAAAATGCTCAACATTGCTAATCATCAGGGAAATGCAAATCAAAATCACATGAAATACCACCTCACACCGATTAGAATGGGTATTAAAAAGTCAAAAGGTAAGGTGGGAGAGGATATGGAAAAAAGGGAACCCTTGTACATACATTGTTGGTGGGAATGTAAATTGGTATATCCATTATGAAAACCTGAACCTAGACATAGTCTGGACATCTTTCACAAAAATTAACTCAAAATGAATCATAGACCTACCGTAAAACACAAAACTATAAAACTTCTGGAAAAATCTAATCTATGTGACCTTGAGTGTGGTAATGAATTTTTAGATACAATACCAAAAGCACAATCCATGAAAAACAAAATTGGTAAAGCTGGACTTTATTAAAATAAAAAACTCGTGCTTTGTGAAAGACACTATTAAGAGAATGAAAAGACAGAGAAAGCGACAGACTGGGAGAAAATATTTGCTAAATACATATGTGACGGAAGATTTGTATCCAAAATACAGTAAAAATTCTTAAATCGCAACAAGAAAATAACCCAATTAAAACATGGGAAAAGATCTGAACAGACAACTCATCAAAGAAGATATACAGATGGCAAATAAGAATACGAAAAGATGTGCAACATCATTTGTCGTTCAAAAAATGAAAACTAAATCCAAGAATACCACTACACACATATCACAATGGCTAAAATTCAAAATACCAATTACTGGCGAGGACCCAGAGTAACAGGAACTCTCATTCATTGCTGATGGGAATGCAAAGTGGTACGGCCACTTTGGAAGACAGTTTGGCAGTTTCTTATAAAGCTAAACATAATCTTACTATACAATCCAAAAACTGTGCTACTAGGTATGTACTCTGATTTAAAATTACAAAATTATTTTTTTGTCCCTACAAAAACAGCACAGGAATATTTACAGCCTCTTTACTCATAGTCATCCCAAATTGGAAGCAACCAAGATGTCCTTCAATAGGTAAACGTAAACTGGTGTACATGCATATGGTAAAATATTCAGAAATAAAAAGGATGAGCTATGAAGCCATACAAAGACATGGATGACTCTTAAATGCAGACTGCTAATTTTAAAAACAGTGAGGTAGGAACTGTTGTTAAAAGGAAAAAATTAGTGGAAAGATATTCACTGTTAGTGAAGAAAAAAGTCCTCTCCCAGGAAAGCTCTACAGAAAATAACAAGCTATAGCATTATTAAACAATAGTAAGCGTTCTTCCTCCCTTTATTAATACATTATTTAACTTTCAACCGATGCCACAGAACCATATGTCAAATAATTCTTTTGTTAAAAGATGGCTCAAGCTTTCACCTTTTGGTTCAATGGAATTTACTCGACTTAGTCACTAGATGGTGCTTCCAGCTTCACTGGACTAGCCTCAGGTTTACTGACTTGACTGTCGCAAACCATCTTATCAGAGAACTTCTGAAATAAGTTCTTTGCCTCCAGCTTTCTAATTAAAAAAAAAGGTTCATTTTACAATTTTAATGATACCTTGTGCCTTATAATTAAGAAATATTTATAAGATAATCTCCTTTGGGACAATGTGTAAAGTTCCAGCTTTTCAGTACCTCAAATATTAATGATCAAGTCATCAGACAGTGATAAAAAAACATTCATTTTTCTTTTCTCTGGTTAACTTACTCATTCCTCTATTACAGCTATTGATTCATTACTATCTATTTTTATTAGAAGTCCTCCAGAAGTCCTGTAATTTCTGAGAAAAATCTCCTTATTAATACAAGGGTGCCATCTAGTGATAATCGTGGGTAAATGTATGCTATAGAAAATTCTACTCTCTGATGTGGCTTTCAAACTGCATTGGAGAGGAAAAAACCGTACTGAAACTACTTTACTGTGCTTGAGACAAGTTTCCTAATACTCATACATTTAATCATTTAGCATATCATCCTTTTATATCACTACTCAGATAATTGACATTCACCTCTGAAGTGACATCAGTTATAGTTTCAAGGAATTTCACTACATCTAGCTGAAAGCAATGTTAGAGACCATCTATTACCTAGCCCAACCTCTAGTTTTTCAAATGTGAAAACTAAGGCCCAGAGGGAGGATGCCTGACTTGTCACACAACTAGCAGTGTTTCCACTAGGGCTGGTTTGCCTTCGCTTGGTTCCTGATGGACTGGACAGCAAGATAATATTATCTTATAGAGAAGATATTTTAAGTATCTCAGTAAGTTTTCCATTCAAACCAAACCTCTAGCTGTGCCTGTAAGGTTGGCAGAGGGTAAAACTCCCTGGAGTTTCTTTGTGGCTTTCCTTTCTGAACTTCAAGTGGGCACAGCAACCCTCAGGGGTTAAGTTTTGTTTTGCCCAATCATCAATAGAAGAAACGCTACAGCTTACTGAGTGCTTGCTAGGTGTCAGGCCGTGTGTAAGAGCTCGGAGGAAGTCTCCTACCTTCCCTGCTTAGTCACTTTGGGCTCCTAACAAGCATGATCCAGTTCTCCCTTCCCTTCATCTCAGCACATTCACAGAGAGCAGGGACCAACTAAGCTGGGCACTACAGGCTAAGGAAATTGTACGTACAAAATTATGGAAGTGTGAAAAAGCTAGGTTTATTTGGAGAACAGGGACTGAAGCTTTGGGTATTGGGAGCAGAAGATACAGGTTGTAAAACTCTCTTTCCTTCCTCTTCTCTGCCTGTCTGGAGAGAAGGGAGCAAAATTTGATCGGGGGCAATATGATGAATGAAGAGCCAAGGCAGACGGAGCCTAAGCCAGGCTGGTCTGAAGGCCTTGACTGATTTGGGAGATTACGGTTTGAACATGGTCACATGGTCTGGATACACATTTGTGGTGTCAAGATGCTGGAAAACCACCATACTGAACAAATGACAAGGGCAGAACTGCAAGGAGGTGAAGGTAGACTCTGGCCACCTCCTACCCAGACCTCTAAGCTCCCCACTGTGCCCTGGCCGCTCTCCCCGAGTAAGCCTTAGAAGCCCCTAGGCAGCGGAGACAGGCTGGCCTGCTGGGAAAGGTTATGTCCACTTTCCCATCTCAAAGGGCTCCCTCTTCCACCCCCCACCTTTATCACCTCCAGGCAGGCAGCGACGTCTGAATCTGAATCAGTAACTTTTTTTATTCACATTTGTGAGGCGGCCAGTAACATGGGCTTGGGAAAGTGGGTCCCCAGAATTGAGCCTGCTAAGAACACGGCAGGAGTCAGTATGGTCCATGTGACGTTGTGTCAGCTCCCAGTCACAGAAAAAGAGTTAAATCTCAAGATCAGAAACTCATACTTTGGGAATATGACTTTTTGTACTGTTTGTAGTTTTGAGACTTAATCCCTTTTTGTTCTTCCTCACTATTTGGTCAAAGTTCATTTTTGAAATGGCAACTAAGCTAAGTAACACCAAAGAAAGCAGTTTTCGTTCAAAGAAAGTTCAAAGAAAGCAGTTATGTTTTTGTGCCTAGGTATACCCACGAGGGCTGGGTGAGGGGTGGAAGCACGATTCCAGGTGAGCGAGTCCAGAGGCACTACCCACCCCTTTCCTCCAGGACGCCTCCCTTCCAGGGTTTTCTTCTGCTAAAACACGGAGGGTTCCGTGTCAGGATTTAATAAGTGATAGTGGCTCCTTTACAATACTGCACTGTAAATGACTGGTAAAGCTTGACCCTCTCTGAGTGTGGGGGAGGGGGTGCTACAGTTTAGACAGGACTTAGTTCACTCCAGTTGGTGGGAGGGAAAAGACTTCTGGTAGGAGGAGATGGGGTCCTGTGGTGCTTGTCTCCCCAGAAAGCTCCCCTTTCCTCCTGGCACCATTTGTTCCACCTGTATGAAAAACCAGCCTGAAGCCATATGCCCCCTTCTAATATTAAGGTGACTGTGAATTTCTTAAAATGGACTTGTAAAAAAGTAAATAAAAGGTGTCTTCAGTTTGAGAGGACTCCAAGCTGGCACATACAGCAAATATTTGAAACCACAAATCTAGGATATATCTAAGTGAAAGGCCTTCTGTCATTGTGCTGATGAAAGCAAAGTGCTAATTCTCAACTTTGCAATAATATCCTCTGGGCTATGACGGAGCTCCTGTTCAGATACCTGGTCTACATTTTTCAATCAAAAGAGAACTTCCTAAGTTATTTATATTGTCAGGATAATTTCAAACACGAAGTTCACCAAATGTACAATGTCACATCTTACCAAGAGTTTCTTCAGCTCCAGTGTGTCCACCTCTAATTTCTATCCCAACAAGGGGGGAACCATACCCCGAAGTTATCTGAGAACCACCCCATATCCCATATGTCTCTTCCATAATCTAATCTTGAACACAACATGGAAAAATAGAATACATTTCTCTCAATACAAACTGTACCACATGAATAAAGAAAGCACAATTCTTAATAGTCTTGTGAAAGATTATTTACTACTCAAAGTGGGTTTCTAAAAAAATTTCCCATTTCCAAAAAGAAACCTATTGCATAAAAATAAAACACTACAAATTTTAGGTTGAGGAGGGCTGCAACCACAGCATTTGAGAAGTCCTGTCCCTGGATTATCAATTATCGAGACACCCTACTTTGAAGAAGCTGGGGCACAGAACCTATTGGCAAGGAGAGAAGGCTTGACTTCCTCACAGAAAAGAACCTCTTACGTGGAATTTTAGTTTATTGTTTCTGGAGTCTATTTTTCCAAGTTGCATTGTTACAACCATCAACAAGAAGCAATTCCAGCCCATCTTAAGAATAAATGGCCCTAAATTACACTGAAATGGTAACTTAGGAAAAATGAGAATATGTAAGAGTTACATTTATATAAATCTAAATATTAAACATTACATTAGGGACAAAATAAAACTTTTAACATTCTATAACATTACATTGCTTTAGTTAGTAACAGCTACCATTTCATTGGGCAATTTTCCACATCCACTGTTTCAGGCATTGTGCTGTTTTTCATGCACTGTCCCATTTCATTTCACAACACCCCTATGAGGTATATATTATTAGCCTCCTTTTATTGATGAAGAAATGAAGGTACACAAAGGTTAAATTACTTCCTAGAAGTCGCACAGCTAGTAAACAACCCAGGTCTGACTGAAGTCCAGACTTTCCATCAACAGTATGTAAACTAAAGACATCTCAAGGCTCCATTACAAGTTTCTAAAAGTCCAAGTTGTTACAGTGAAAACTTTTAGAAAGCCACAGGAAAATAAACCATCATTCCAAAAATAAGTTGTATGAGGAAAAAATAAAGCACTGCCTTTAGGCTAATGCTAGAAACAAGCCTATTTTTTATTATTCTCATTAATTTTTTTAAAGAACTGAAAACACTTTGAAGTAAGTTTTGGAAATTTTCACCAGAATTTGGTAAGATTGTGATCAAATGTTCACTGAGTTCCCACTAGGAGGTGTTGGGATACAGAAATCAGGAAGAAAACAGTTCTCATCCTCAAAAAACTCAGTGCTGCTGGAGGGGGATACAGATACAGTGACATACACAATACACTGTGCAGAGTATCAGAGAGAGAGATGTAGCGTATTACAGAAAAAGTGAGGAACAGTAGCTAATCCAGCCAATTGGTGGTAGGGGAGTTTATTGGAGGAAGAGCAGTGAACAGTTGTCAGCTGCAAGTGTGGGCTGTTCATTCTCGGCAGAGCGCAACGCCTGGCACAGACCAGAGGCAGGAAACAGTATCACGGCACATGGGGGGACACAGAAGGGTAGGGTTACTGAGGCATGGAGTGGGAGGCAGGAAATGGATACAGGTAAGGCTGGCAGGTGGGCAGGGCCCACATCATGAAGAAGTTTAAACCCATGAAGAGTTTTAAGAAGGGAAGTGGTATGCTCCGAATTATCCTTTTAACTAAATAATCCCTTGAGGGCTGTGGGAAGAAGCATGGACTTGGAGACACACAGCCATAGGTGCAACTCCTGGCTCCACAGCTCATGAGCTGTGTGAACCTCAGCATGATATGAACCCTTCTCAGCCCCCGTTCTTGTCGACTGTAAGATGGAAAGTGAGACGATTGTAAAGCACTGGAACACAGTAAATGTTCAATAAATGGTAGCTCTTACTACTGCTTTTAGTGTTACAAACCTAGAAGTTCAGAGACCCATACGGGAGTCCAGATGAGACACACTGAGGCCTTGAACAGGAATGGAAAATCAAAACAATCTGAGGTTTAGGAAACAGAACTGACAAAACGTGATGCCCAGCTGGTTACGGGAGTGTGAGTAAGTGAGAAGGAGGCACCATGGACGCGCTCTAGGTCTAGGCTGGGTCACTGAATAGCTGGTGATTGACAAGGCAATATGGGAGGCAGAACAAGTTTGGGAGTCTGAGTCATGTTGAGGAGGAGGTATGCATTCAGGAATGGATACCCAGAAGGTCAGTGGACAAGTTTGGAGTCTGGGGTGTAGGTGCGCTTAGAGCTAGAGAAGCAGGCGTCATAAGTATCTATGCCTCGAGAAGGGAAGTAATCACCCACAAAGGCCGTGTTCAGTCAGGAGAGCAACGAGCGAGGTCAGACTCTGGGAACACCCACAAGTAAGGGGCAAGAGGAGAAAGAGAAGCCCCAAAGAAAGAAGAAAACCACAGAAGACACGGAAAGCCAGGAGGACTCATTACAACGGAAGGTAAAAGAGCAGGCTCTCATGGAGGGAGTCACTAGTGGTGCCTCATTAGTTCAGAAGTCCAGTAACTTCCATATGTGCCCTCAGAATTTAGCAGGAACTGTTGCTGATTTTAGACTAGAGGACAATTTTAGAAGGACAATGAGGACAGAAGCCTGACTGCTGGGTTAAGGCAGGGGTCAGCAAACTGCGGCTCGTGAGCCACATGCGGCTCTTGGGTTACGTTCCGTCTCAAAAGTTTGCCGACCCCTGGAAGAGCCAATCCTGTCCCTCACGACAATTTAAAAATTATTCGAGAGCCATGAATATATTTTTACATAATCACCATTATGTGAATAATATCCTTTAAAAATTTTATAAATGAAACTATGATAGTTTTATTTTCATTTTCAATTTTACTTCAGAGCCACATGCTTGCAAGCCTCAGTTGCTGACCCCTGCCAGTTCTTCCGTCTCAAAAGTTGCCGACACCTGGGTTAAGGTATAAATGGGCGTGAAGAAGTAGAAAGTCTAGCATAAACTTCATAAAAGGGACGAAGAGGAATTATGTACTTGAAAGGAGGAATGTAGGGTCAAAGGTTAGGTTAAAAATTATTTTTAGGATGGAGCACTCTGAGCATTTTGTGAGCTGAGAAGGGAAAGGCAGATGACAAAGGGTGACGATGTGGAAGAATCACCGACAGGACAAGGTTCTTAAGGAAATAAGAAGGAATCTTTTTTTCTTTTTTTTTTTTTTTTTTAGCTGAGCCATCCTGCCACCTGTTGACAGCTCAGCTCAGGCTGGGAATCGAACTGGCAACCCTGTTGCTCAGAGCTCACACTCTTGAGCGAGCTCTTAACCAACTGAGCCACTTGGCCGGCCCCCAGGAATTTTTAAGTATCTGCTGTGCACTAGGGGCCACCTGTCAACAAACCATGGGAGCAGAGTGCGACATGGATGCTAGTCCACGGAATGCTTTCCACCAAAGGAGCTCAGAGGGGTTGACTGCAGGGTTCCTGAACCCAAACCCGTGCCGGCTCACCTCTCTACTCCCACTGCCCAACAGTGTCTGGGAACCGCCTGCTAGGCATTCAATAATGTAGGCATTCAATAATGTTCTTGGGATGAATGAATACTCTTGTCAGAAACTTATTTGCAGGGGTAGAAATTCTATAAAGAGGTATGAGAATATATTCTAAGAAAAATACAGTGAATTGGGGTATTATAATACAATGAAATATTAATTAAAATGATAGTACACATGCTTAGAAAACATATGCATCAAAGAGCTTTGTAGGCAGCTGAAGGTTAAGAGAGCTAGAAAGAATCGGGGCACAGGGTTCAATATGCGGAGAAGGCCTAAAATGGTCCCAGAACTCTGGGCGAATAGATCTCCTCCCAGTCTGCAAGCTTATGCTTAAAATTCATGGTTAACATTTAAGGGGCAAATATTTTCTTCTCCATATTGTAGAAAAAGGATTAAAAAGGAAATGTGTGTGAGATGATATATCAGCTAAAACCCATTCACCATAAAATCAAATCAGTCAGGCAGGTTCTGGCCCAGAGTGGTCTGGTTCCAGGCAAGGTTTCACCATGTACTGGCTGTGTGACCAACACCAGGTCCCTTAACCTTTTCTGGGAAAGCAGACTCCAAGATGAGTTCCCAAGTCCCTTTCAAATCTATTTTTCAAAGGATCCCTTCTGGGGTCACACCCTCCTCTGAGGATCTAATGAAAGCTCTGAATTCTATCTACCCAGCCCCAAAATAAACAGAAACATGCATATGAAATTCTGCAAATTATTTGAGACATCCCTGACTGTCGACCTTCTTCCTAGTGGGAAACAGCCAAGGTGCAACTCTTTATAATGAAGATGCTTTGTCTTCCTTAAGAGTGATGGGGCCAGGTACCAGGGTGACCCTGCAAGACCTTTGGCAGACAGTGTGCTATGTGCCCACCTGAACTGTAGGTTTCCTCATCTCTGAATTCCCCAGTGCCAAGTGTGTTGCCCTGACTATATTAAGAAACCACTTAATTTGTGAATTAAGTTGATCACAGCCATAATGGTTTGGATGCATAATTAAGCTGATCAGGGCCATAATGGTATGGATGCACCTTCAGTGCTTCTGAATGAGTACCAATTTCAAATCCTCCCTGTGAGACACAAGTCTGGATGCTGAGCAACTACTATGGGCTTACTCTATAGGGTCTGTCAACTTTCCAAAATTGATTTCTATTTAATTAGAGTGTTTAGCCACCACAGCCTAGAAGCTATGCCTCAGTTCCAGAGCAAAATTTGATAACCTTTCCCTTCCCCCCAAATAAAACACACTGTATCTGTTTTTAGCAGAAATCTCTGACATTTGTATAATCCTTTATACTTACACATTTCCAATCCCTCTCACATACATTAAATGTTCATCCAAGACGCAGGCAATATATGCAATACTCCCATTTTAAAGGTAAGAAAAGAGAATGTAACATTTAAATGATCACAGAGAGGGCCTTCTACAGCACCAGGACTCAAGTCACATTTTTATAAATATGCTAGTTTCTCTGTTACCCTTGCAACAAGAAGGTGGGAGAGTCTTCTTCAAATTGATAAAGTAGCTGTGGCAGTTAATAAAATGTTCAGTGGTAACATCTACATAGCACTTGTGATTTTAGAAACCAAAAACCATACCAATTTAAGCAATTTTATATATAATGATTAGTTTAGTTCTTTTCAATATTCAGTAAGAATGAAATCAACCTATCATTAATAACTTTAAAAAAAGCAGAATCCACTGTACATAGTAAAGGGGATAATTCTATACTTACCTATTGCACAATGTAAAATCTAGAGAGAAAAGGAAAAAAGATAATTAGTAAATAACGATCAATAATATTATGGCTTTATTTCAGATAAATTAGCCTTTCAGTAAGAATAGAGCATTGTCTGCGAATAGTATTGAATTTGGAAAACAAATACTCCATTTTTAAACTTCGCTATGGACTATTTTGAAAAATGTAAATTCTCGTTCAGTTTTTAGTTTATCTGTGGAAGAGTTCCTAAGGAGTAAATCTCACCCACTACTCTATCACATGTCAAGGACCTCTTTTATAATATATAAACTCATAAGAGCAGTCAGTAAGTATGTATCTCCCATGTCCCATATTCTACAGAACAGTCACAGACTATGGAACATGGGGCCAGAAGAGCTTTTGTTGGCTCCTTTTGCTCGGCAGGCCCTTCAATGCATTCATTCTACAAAGCTCCACCCTTGGTTCCTATCTTGTTTCATTCCATGATCTCATTACAGGCTGTTCCTGCTCCAATCTTTAAACCTAGATTTCTTTGAGCTCCAGGCCCATGTTTCAAATTGTCTTTGGAAATCTCCAGCTAATGTAGCAGCAGCAGTTCAAACATGGCATGCTTCAATGGTGAGCACAGCCTTTCCTTCCTTCATACCTGCTATGCCTCTTGATCACCAACCTTCTAGTCTCTAAGGTTCAATCATTCTTTCCTTCCCATCGCCCCCAAATCCATCTGGTTTCCCAGTCTTGCCAATACCTCTGGCATCTGTCTTCCCTGGTTTTTGTGTGTTTTTTTTTTAATTTACTTCTGGCATCTGTCTTCCCTGTTTTTTGTTTTAATTTCAGTGCCTGGGGTGAGGCTTCATCTCGATGGCCAATTAGGTTCTTCTAAATCCCCTTCCAATTCATCCTGTATATGGCATTGCTTTAACTCTGATGGTTGGTGATGGTGAAGAAATAATCTGAAGCCATCTATAAGATTGATTTAATGACCATAGCTTTTTTCAATGACAAGACCTAACAGCTATAGTAGTGCATTTCAGAATTTACATTTCCCTAGCAGTCATTATGTTGTTTGATCCTAACAACATATTACCCTGTAATTACCCTGATAGACAGGCAGGACAGGTATCTCTAAATGCAGATGAGAAAACCAAGGCTCAGAGAAGCTGCACAGTTTGCCCAAGGTAGTAAGTGATGTCTCCAGGATTAAGAACCTAGGTTTTACTTCTACTTTACTGATTTTTCTATCACAGTATTTCATTGTACTTTAGTTTTATAAGATATCTACAGAGGCCATAATTTGACAAGACTTAGCTTATCTAAAACATGCTTGATAAGACTGCTCAAAAACTATTACAGTAGTCCCCCTTATCTGTGGTTTCAGTTACCTATGGTCAACTGCAGTCTGAAAATATTAAATGGAAAATTCCAGAAATAAACAATTCATAAGTCTTAAATTGTGCACCATTCTGAGCAGCATTATGAAATCTCTCACTGTCTCACTCTGTTCTGCCCAGGACGTGAATCATCCCTTTGTCCAGCGTCTCTACACTGTATACTCTTCTCAACCCTTAGTCACTTACTTAGTGGTCCCTCTCAGTTATCAGATCAACTGTTGTGGTATCACAGTGCTTGTGTTCAAATAACTCTTATTTAATAATGGCCCCAAAGTGCAAGAGTAGTGATGCTGGCAATTTGAATATGCCAAAGAGAAGCTGTAAAGTGCTTATTTTAAGTGAAAAGGTGTGTATGTATAGGAAAAAATAGAGTATATCTGGGGTTCCGTACTATTTGCAGTTTTAGGCATCTACTAGGGATCTAATGGGGATAATCGCCTGTGGAGAAGGGAGAACTACAATATTTCACTAAGTTGTTTTTTGGGGGATTAAAAAATCAAGCTGCACAAATCTGTTGATAACTGATAAAAGAAAAAAATATACTGCAAATCTGATAAACTTTTTTAAAAAAACGACACTGCTAAGAATCTGAAATGAATATTGTAAGACAAGCTGAATCTCTTACTGAAAAGTTAAATAAAACAAAAAGATACATGTAGATTAAAATGAAGAACAGAAGACATGAATGAAGAACACGCTCTGAGGCAAGCAGATGACAGTGCTCAGCGAGAAACCTTTTCTATCCGTGTATGTGGCAAGACATCCCAGATGCTGACTCACACTTGGGCATTGCAGGAAAGGATACATACAGCACTTAAGGGCTATCATGTTTTCTTGGCATGATGGAATAGTAGGTCTTAGTCCTATTAAACCCAATAGCCCCTTTTTGATCACATATATTTTATAATGCCTCCTTTACTATTCTGAAATTAAATTCATAGATGATATAACCCACCTACACAAAATTTTCAGAAAAATACAATGTCCTAACTGATGTGCAAAGAAATAAAACAGGAAGTAATTTATTAGAAAATATGTATTTCAGTTAATGTTTGGGGACATATGACATATGAAGCAATCAGATATATGAACCAACTTATAATAAATAAGTTTGAATTACAAAAGAAGAATATCAAGGCCCACTTGGCACAAGCACAGGAAAATAAAAGAACAGAGGTACAGAATAGCACTACTATAAAAAATAGTATTAAGATAATAACAGATATAAGGGTAATCTTTTTTTAATTAAAGTTTATTGGGGTGACAATCATTAGTAAAGTTACGTAGGTTTCAAGTGAATAGGGGTGCTCTTAAGCGAAGTTAGTTAGAGTAATGTGCCAAGGTAAATACCAAAGTAGAGGAAATGAGGAAGCACAATATTACTGCAAATGAGTTAGGTCTTATTCATTTGTAAGTGTAGTATCAAAATAATCCCCTAGGTTATGCCATGGAATAGGGGAAGAAACTACCACAGAAAACCTATCCTTTTGCCTTGAAATCCCACTGAGACATACAATCAGTGTCTGGTCTGTGAAAAGACCTTGGAGACCATTTTCTTTGAATAGTGTGATAAGGAATAGAAGATGGATTAGGGAAAAAAAACAAAACCAAGTAATGCAAGAGGTAATAAAGCAGTTGAGTAATAGATTCAGGATAGCTTTAGAATAAAATTGAAAAGCTAGTGATCTCTCCCAAAGGCAATAACATGAAATATTATTAAAATAGCCCATATTAAAGAAATCCAGTTACAGCCATGTCTACACCAATTTAATTGAAGTTTGAACAGGAATCTCAAATCTCCTGTTACATATTTTCAGTGTTTCATTGCTTTTGCAGTAACAACACTATTGCACTGAAATCCTTTTCAACTAAATATGCAAGCTGGAAATGCTGTAATACTTACAGAACAAAATGTACCAAGCAAACATATTAGTCAATTATTTTGAGATGATATCTTTATTTCACTTAAGTTCCCTCTTCATATCAACTGTGGTAGGCAGATTCTAAAGATAATTCCCCAAGATTTCTGTTCCTTGGCTATCCAATAAAACACTAATCTAGGTACTGCAGTATAGGGGTTTTGCAAATATAATTGAAGTCCCAAGTTAATTGATTTTAAGGTATGGAGATTATACGGGTAGTCCTGAGCTAACCAGGTGATCCCTTTAAAAGCAGAGTTTTCTTCGCTGGTGGAAGAAGGGGAAGTTAGAGATATTCAAAGAACAGAAAGGATTCTACAAGCCCATTGTTGGCTTTGAAGATGATAGGGGCCATATGCAAAGAGCAGCCTCCAGGAGCCAGGAGTGACACTAGCAAGACAGCCAGCAAGGAAATGAGGGACCTTAGATTTACAACCATGAGGAACAGGATTCTGCCAACAAGCTAAACGAGCTTAGAATCAGATTCTTCTCCAAGGCCCCTACAGTCAGCCTGGTTGACACCCTGATTTCAGTCTTGCAACACCCTAAGCAGAGAACCCAGCCAAGTTCAGCTTCTGACTTACGGAACCACGAGCTCATAATAAATGAGTGCTGTTATTTTGTTACACAGCAATAGAAAACTAAGACAACAACCATCTTCTAACTTAATAAGCTTTTTGTCTAATTTCTCAAGAATATTTTTCAGTATTACTATGTGCTACAAAACTATCAATTTCTATTTGTAGAGGGGTTAGCCTGGTGGAATATACGAAAAGTCAGGGGGGATGCAGAACACATCTTCGACTGTCTCAGACATTGCAGGACATCTAGTCAGCAGCATCCTATCCATTGTGGCAGTCAAAACACCCTCACGATTTTCCCAAGTGCACTCTGGGGGCTGGGACTGCTCTTCTTGAGATCCACTGAGAATCAGTGAACTAATATAAGCATATTTCAGTGGATAAAATTTAAAAGACTTGCCATATTCAAAATCTCCCTTGAAAATGTGTGGTAAATGGCTCTCTCCTCTCGAACTCTTACATTTCCACCTACTGGCAACAAGTTGATTGCAGTATTAAAATTCAACCTCAATGCCGGATGCCACTTTCCACCAACAGGTTACTTGGAAACAAGTTTTTGGGAAAAGTTTCTAAGATTTGCACTAAGGAAATTATTTTTGTAAGTTACCAACAAATTTGTTCAGTTTCATTTTTTTTAAGACTTCATTTTTTTAGAGTAGTTTTAGGTTCACAGCAAAATTGAGAGGAAGTTAGAGATTTCCCATATACTCCTGCCCCCCAAGGCACAGCTGCCCCCATTACCAACGTTCCCACCAGAGTGGTACATTTGTTACAGCTGATGAACCTCCACATTGACTGACACATCATTATCACCCAAAGTGCATAGTTTACATTATAGTTCACTCTTGGTGGTGTATATTCTAAGGGTTTGGACAAATGGACAATGACATGTGTTGACCATTATAAATAGTACCATACAGAGTAATTTCACAGCCCTAAAATTCCTCTTGTGCTCCACCTATCATCATTTAATTTCATTTTTAATCCAAGGGAAAACAACAAAGCCCAAAAAAGTTTAGCAAGTCTCAAGAGAAATCGGAACCAAAGCAGCTTTGGAGACCTCAGACATACTGGGTTGTCGGAAAAGTCATGATGCATTTTTGCAGCAAAAAACAGAATACGTCATGACTTTTCTGACAACCCAATAGTTTGTGGATTTAATGTGATTTGGCTACAGTGAGTTCCAATCTCTTTCAATTTAAAATTCCAAATTCTTCAGAGAAAAACAATCTGACCAGCCTAGTTTGGGCCAGATACATATATGCACCCCTGGACCAAGATAGGCAGTCAGGGAGTAGAGGTCCAGCTGCTGCGGGTCCAGCTGCGAGAACCAGGGAAACTTCCAGAGGAGATAACTCTCCTGAGCTGGGCAGCTCCACAGGGCATGCCTCTTGCACTTGTGTTCCTGTGGAGAGGTCCACAGCTAATTTGAGTTATTCACCAGTGTTTGGTTAGTTTTAAAAATTATCATACTATACTTATATGATTACATTTTTACTTAAAACTGACCTATATAATAACATGTGTTTGGTTTGTTTTGGTTTTTTTTTTTTTTTACATGATTTTATTGGGGAATTGGGGAAGGGGAACAGCCAAGTTGTTGTCCTTCAATCTTGGTTGTGGTGGGTGCAGCTAGCTCAGCTTCAAGTCCAGTCACCATCCAGCTGCCCTTCGGCAGCTCACGGCCGCTCAGCTGAAGGTGCCGTGTTCAATCTTAGTTGCGGGTGGGTGTAGCCCACCATCCCATGTGGGAGTTGAACCGGAAACCTTGTTGCTAAGAGCACATGCCCTAACCACTGAGCAATCTGGCTGCCCAATGGCAGCTCAACTCAAGGTGCCATGTTCAATCTTTGTTGTGGGTGGGCGTAGCCCACCATCCCATGCGAGAGTCCAACCAGCAACCTAGTTAGGAGCACATGCTCTCACCAGCTGAACCATCCGGCCACCTGTTGGCAGCTCAGCTCAGGCGCAGCTCCCTGGCCCATGTGGGACTCGAACCTGCAACCCTGTTGCTCAGAGCTCGCACTCTTAACCCATGGGGCCACTGGGTGGGCCCAATAACATGTAGTCTTGAAGGGTAGACACCAAAATGTTAATAGTGGTTATCTGTAGGTGTGAGCTTATGACCAATAATGCATTTTCTTCTTTTTGCTTATCTAGGTTTTTTCTACAGTAAATATATAGCACTTAAGATTAGAGGTAAACACCTCTCCCCCCTCCTCTGGCTTCTATGAGAAGGATATTCTCCCAAATATTTATGGTCTTTTTCTCTCCCTATAATCCCTTTACTCAGGGAAAAGATGACTCATCTGAGCAGGAAATTTGGGAAGAGTAAATGTGGTGTGCTCAACTTAGCTCCACCCTAGGGTTTCCACAGAGATCCCCAAGTTCTCTGGTTTCCTTCATGCCACCTTGGCCCTACAGCCTGGGGCAGGGTGGGTGGTGAGTCTAACTCTGGAGTTCAGTTAGCAAACCCGTTTGGCTTGCACACTAACACGTGGCCTCCAGCTAGGCCTTTATCACCCTAAAGGTGATTCTTCTGCAACTTCTTTGAGAGATTTCTCAATATTCAGAACTTAAGCCAGAACATGAGGGCTACATTGATTGGGCTCTCTCAAAGACTCCAGTACAAACTTGTTTTGAAAGTCCTTTTAATTTTTTGAGGAGGAAACGGGTGAAATTTCCTTACTTACCAGGATTTACTCTCTGTCACTTAATTTTACCTTTCTTGCTATATTCAGCTCTGTAACTTAATTCATTATCTACTTAATTTTCATATGCTGATAATACTGAAGCCTTAAAGAACTTAAAAGTGGGAAAAAACTTAAGGTCATCTAATCCAGCATACTCACTACAGATAATGAATGGAGGACCAGAGAGGTTAAGATCAAGTGGCAAAACCAAGTTTTTGTACCCAAATTTCTTATCACCAAAGTTCTTGTACATATACTGTGACACCTCTTAAGTACCATTCTATTTACTTCTATAGCATTTCTGTCACTTTTCTACAATAATCATTCACCCATCAACTAATTCCACTCACATGTTCCTTCCGCATGACTGTGAACTCTGAGTTTCTCTTTGGCTTCTGCTCTGAAATTGACTTTATCTTAAGCTGTGACAGGGCTGTCCTGCTTTTCTTGTATGTTTGGTCATGATAGGCTGGTTTATCCTTTAGTAAGCTTAAGTCAGTCTTTTACAAGCAAAAGATTGTTAAATTTTGTTTTTAAACTGGTAACCACCACTATACCTTTTTATTTTAATAAAATGAATGAGTCCATGTGCATTAACATTAGAAATGTGCATTTCTGCTATATTCAATCATTTGATAGGTTTATTATTGCTTCTGTCTTTTTCTTTTTCTAATTTAACAGGATTTCTATAGCAGATGTAAAATCCTGTACTTGACTTTAAATCAAAAGATAACCTATCTAAGATGCCTATGTTCTTCCTTTTTTCAAAGAGCTTTTTAATCTTATTTTTCTCGTTTATTTTTGTTTTCTATTACATTTTATTATATATTTATTATATATTTATACCTTCTCTTTTTTAAGCTTCAAAAAGTGATAATATAAACACTCACTAAAGTATATAGAGTAAAAAGTAGACATTCCCAGGGCGGCCGGTTAGCTCAGTTGGTTAGAGTGCAGTGTACATAACACCAAGGTTGCTGGTTCAATCCCCGCATGGGCCACTGAGCTGTGCCCTCCACAACTAGACTGAAACAACTACTTTACTTGGAGCTGATGGGTCCTGGAAAAACACACTGTATTCCAATAATAAAAAAAAATTAATAAATAAAAGTAGAAATTCCCTTTTAGTCCCCCCAATACCACACCCCTCCAGAGGTAAGCACTAGTAACAATTTGACATGTACATTCTATACCTTTCCCAACATTTGCAATTTGCTTTTTTTCTACTGATTTTTCTAATCTGAAAACATCAACATAATTTATTATTCTCATTATTTTGTCTTATGAATTCAGAAGTTTATAAACTCTGGAGTGACATACAATTTTCATAGTTAGGTTTGCTTACTTACTCTCCTTCCCTTCAGGCTACCCTGGTAAAATCTGAAGTACCTTATGAGATTCCACATGGACACCTACCTAGCAATATGTGCCCTGGTCTAAGCTGTGCTGTTCAGTGCAGTAGCCACTAGCCACATGTGTTTAAATTTAAATTTAAAGTAACTAAAATTAAAAACTCAGTTTCTCTGTCCCACCTGCCATATTTCAAGGGCTCAGTAGCCACATATGACTAGTGGCTACTGTAACCAACAGTGTAGATTTGGAATGCTATCATTGCAGAAAGTTCTATTGCACAGTTAAAGACTTGGTTAATTTTATTTCTTTATATGACAGTTAAATACCCTTTGATAAGGTTCTTTCAAAGTTCCATTACTTTTTGTAATTGTTTCCAAAATGTCTCCCTCTGTAGGAAATTGCATGGTCTGTTATCCAGGAACCTAATGCCTTCTATTAGTTTCTTGTGGGTTTTTTTATTCTTCAAAGACTAAGGGCTCAAGCTGTTTTACTATTACATTTTAAAATCTTCTCTTTTTTGCTGGCAGTCACTTATCTTTGTTTTAAGTTTAAAAAATTAACAAATAGGTGCCTAGAAAGAGAAGCGCTTCTTTTTTCTTAAAAAAATAGCTCCTAGATGAACTCCACATACTCTCAATAACTGTAGTGAAATGGTCTTTCAATTCAGAAAAGTTTTCTACAATTTTTCCTGATTATTTATCAGTTATTCATTCCAACCTTTTCTACTTCTGGTAGCCTTACTTTTTGACAGATTGTATACCCTCAATCTGGTTTCTAGATACATTGGTTCTATTAAATTATTATTAGTCTGTTGAGTTTCACTAGTTTTCTATACATTTTTTCTGTTGTTCAGACCATCAGTCATGCATTAGGTAGTCTACCAATACATAATATCTCTGATGTGCTTGGCACTATTATTTTGTAATGTTCTTTTTTACACTTCAAATGGTGAACTCTGAGAATTCCCAATGACTTCAGCTCTGTAATCTATTTTATCTAAGACTGTAACTGGGAACCCGTTTTTCTTGAATCTTCAGTACCACCTATTTCTCTGCACTGTGGCCTCCTTTCTACCCTGACAGCCACCATCAATATTTTTAGCTTTTTTTTTTTAATTTCAGCACATTCCTTTCTATAGCCACTAGCTGTCTTACCTCTTTGAATACCATAACAAGTTGCTTCTCTTTGCTTAAGTCAGTGAGCAGTGAGGGCTGTGTGGGTAGGTTCCCATTTCCCACAAGCTCCGTTTTCCCTTCTAATGTTGTGACACTTATTAACTATACTCAAGTTCTATTTTCCCTCTGGTTTGCAAGTTGTTTTTGAAGCTCGTTTGTCTAGGTGTGTTGACATTCCTGTCTGTGTTAGATATCTCCACTATGACTTGCTTTGCTGACTTTTCAGAAGTCTCTGTTAGAGGTCTGTTTTCTCCAAACACGTCTGCAGAATAAAGGTAGTTCAAAATGTGCATATAGCTTGTTTCAAAGGCTCCTTCTTAAAATTACTGTTATTGGAAAATCAGCATTTTTCCAGGAAGAAAAATATTACAGATAATAGTTGTGGCCACAGATGAGTTCCAAAAAGCAAACTTAATGTACCTGAAGTACATTATTGCATTAATAACACCACAAAACTTAACGACCTAGTATCTCTGTGGGAAAAAAATCATCTAGTGTTACATTAGAACTGGCAGGGAGACAAGATGGGAGCCCTCTTCTTATTAAGAATACTTCAAATTCTTAAGATTTTGTTATATTTAAGAGAAATAGCCAATATTGGTTTCCCAAATATTTCATTAAAGCATTTGAAGTGAGCTGAGAGGCGAGGCATGAAGAATTAGACCAGAACATACAGATGGGGCTTTGAAAATGGCAGTGATGGTTGGAAAACATAACAAAAGCTGTCTTCTCTCCTTCACTGCTTCTCTAGAACCAGTTCTGGAGAAGTTCGTTTTAGACCCAGCCCTAGATCAACTCAAGGAAAGGATCACAAATAAGACTGGTTTTTTTCTCCCTTTCTTTTTATAGCTACAAGGGGGTTCCAAGCAATAGATCTGGCAGAGCATGGGGAAGAAAGGAAGTTGCTGTGGTCCATTAGATATTTCAAGATGGACAGTGGTAGGTAAATGATATATAGAGTGATGGATATATGCTGAAGATACTCTTTACCAGTCTTAATAATTAATGTCTTTGAAGAGCAGTACCTGAACCATTGGAATCTCACTGTCAATCAGAGAGGCACAACCAACCACGAGTATTTGAAAGTGTCTGCTATAATTACAGTCTTATGTTAACTAAACATATTGAGGAATCTAAATTCTCTTGAAAATAATTTTAAACTGCCATAATATAGCATCAATCTACTAATTTCTAATCTCTAACTCTAACAAAGCTGGAAACTTAAGAGGCTGTCCTTATCCATGAATATCATGGATTCAAAAAAAGAATGAAGTAAAAAAACAAACAAACAAATCCACAGCGCATGATAGATGAATGGCATTTTTTTAAAAACTGAGATATAATTCATATGCCATAAAATTCACATAAAGTGTACAGTTCAGTGGTTTTTACTATGTTCAAAAGGTTGTGCAACTGTTACCACTATGCAATTCAAGAATATTTTCATCATCTTAAAAAGAAACCCTGTACCCATTAGCAGTCACTCCTCAAAACCACTGGCAACTACTAATCTTTCTGTCTCTATAGATTTACCTATTCTGGACATTTCATATAAATGGAATCACACAATATGTGGCTTTTTTGTGCCTGGCTTCTTTCACACAGCATGTTTTGAAGAGTCATTCATGTTATAACATGTACCAGCACTTCATTTTATGGTATGGAGACACCACATTTTGTTTATCTATGATAGCATCTTTAAAGTGTATTTTTGCTGCGTATGTTAATTAGCTCTCAGGATTACTCAAGACTCAACACAACACACACTGCATTTGTTCACAAACTGACCACCTGGCCACAAGATTATGAGTATTTTACTTTCTGTCCATTTATAAATCATCTAATACATTATCATCTTCATTGTATTGTGTCTCAGTACTTTGCTAAATACTTCTTGGGCTTTCCACCTAACATACCTCTTTTTCTAGATATTGCCCCTGCCTTCCAACTTCTATACAGTTAATGCGCCTTTGCTCCTGAATCCAGGTGACTGGTCCAGGAATGAGCGCTGACTCAAGCTGGATAAATCAGGCCCTTCACTGGGAATGCAGAATTGGGACTAAGATTCTGTTTCCAGTTAGCTACAATCTCAGGAGCTTTTCTGTTACCATTGTCTGCCATGCAGACTAAGAAACCAAAAAAACTAGTCTGCAATAAGGCAAGAGAGAATCAGAGAAACAAGAAGAGAGGATAGCAGAGATGAGAGACGGAGTCAGAACTCCTGGGTTCCCTGTAGTACTCCAGTCCCTGGCTGCAGGCCATCCCCTAAGGCCCAGCGGCATCCCTGCCCTTGGATTCCATGGGACATCCTATACCTTATAATAACTCTCCCTTACTGTGTAAGTTAGTTAAGGAGGTTTCTGTAATTTCCAGCCAACAGTCCTATTATAATCATCTACCCAATAAGGTTTTAAGCTTTTTAATTAGCAAAGGCTCAACCTCCACAACACCCATTACAGTGACTCAAACACATACTTATTTAAATTATCACCTGTGGAATCATTTGGAAAGTTATCCATAAAAAATACTCAAGACATTCTTGGATGAGTATGTACAAAAAAATTAGGATGTGTCCATTTGATAAAAAGCTATATTACTGTAACACCAACTCAACAATCTTTGTACCCATTTTGCAAAAAATCATTTAATTTCCTCAGAAATAAAACTGTCTTTTTGTATTACACTACTAAATGCCCATTTGCACTTGCTTGGCAAATGTTTTGAAATCTTTTAAAAGGCAAAGTGTTATATTTTCCTAAGATTTGAAGTTTCTTGACAACAAACAATCTGTATTTGCTTTTTAAGCAAAAAGCCACAGAACCTACTAAAGAATAACATCTAGCATAGTGATATAAACGAGTAGCTGACCTCCCTGCATTCGTTTTCTCCTCCTATAAACAGGCCATATTGTCAAGCACTAATAGTTCCCATAAGGATAACTTGATAAGACGGGGGACTGTGATGGTGGCACTACATCTTTTATTTTGAGATTTGGACCTCTGGTGTAGTTTAACAAGTGTAATTTAGCTAGGGAGTTTTTGAAAGTTGCTCTCTTTTCTTTGCCTCCTTTCTGCCAAACCTTAACGAGTGTTTACTATGTTTACTATGCATACCAGCTTCAACGGTTTACTTCGGCCATGCTGGCCCTGTGACTTGGGAGAGGTTTTGCATCAGTCTGAGATCCACTCCTATTCCTGGGGCAGACTGGCCTCTGAAAAGTGCCTTTTTCCCAGGATTGCCTGACCCATTTCTCCTTTCCTTTGTTCTGACTCCTCTTGTATGCCTATAAAAACTTTTGGCAGTATTAAGAGTGCGAAGGCAGTCTTTCTGACAAGGAACCCAGTGTTTTCCCTTAATGCTGGCATTTTGGAATAAACCTGCTTTTCTTTCCACCAACCTCACCTCTTGAGTTTTGGCTTTCACACGGCAAGCAGCTGGACCTTTCACATGGTAAGAATTTTACAAATGAGAAAATGAGATGAACAAGAGATAAATCACTTGCCCAACTTCAGAGTAAGTTGGTAAAACAAGCATACTTAGAATAACGGTACTCGGACTCCAGTTGGAAGCTCATTTCATCATACCATCTACTGAAAACATGTATGGACAGCATTGAAATCTGTTTCCTGAGAGGAAAAAAAAAAAACCAAAACCATAATTTTCTGCTTTCAAATGAGAGAGTAAGAGGTTGAGGTATCACGTCTCATTTCATGGACGTGAACGTTTTTTTCTTAACTATCCTTCTGAATGTCCTGATGGGCTTGCTCTAGAGAATAAGTGAAAGGAAACAGAATACCAGATTTCTTCAATCTAAAGGTTTTTCATCATAATGAACTATGGCAGCTATGGACTTTGTGTACCCAAACCTATGCCCATTTCCTCTTTCCATTAACAAAGTATACAGTCGCCTGGCTAGAGGAAGGGCAGGTGTCCCAGACCAGCCTAACCATTGGCAACGGTGACTGGTCTAAGTAAGGCGAACCAGAATCCTCTAGAACTGTGACACAGATGCTGAGAAAAAGAAACTCCCTCCCCGTTTCCTGCCAGGTGGAGAAGGCAGTCTGCAGGAGAGCCTAGAACCAACATTCAAAGAGAAAGAGAGAGAAGCACAGATGAGAAATGGAACAAGTGTAGCGATGTCAAATCCTTGGTTTTCATTTCTGAGCTGGTTCCTTTGATTTTGTATGTTAAATCTATATCTTTATCAACTGCAGAAGCCAGTACATTCCTTTTTTGCTTAAAATAGTTTGAATTGGGTTTCTGTTACTTGCAACTCAAAAATCCTAACATATACTGACCCCAGGAGACAGGACTAGAGATACATTAATACAGGGAAATTTATGAGCTTCTGTTAAATTTTTTTTTTTTTGGCCGCCTTTACATAGGCTCTACCATCTAATCTATTACTCCTGACACCCTATACCCAACAATTTCACTCTTTCCATTATATGCCTGGCCCCTGAAAGCATCTGAGTTTGTTAACACTTCCCTAGAATTTTTAAAAATTCCAATATAAGCTTCATTCATTTGATTTCCAACAGAAGTTGAATGTAAAATATCTTCCAGATAATAAAAATTAAATTAGATTTTACTTTATCTAGAACATCAACATTATAGTATGTTATAAGACAAGTTTTCAAAATTTAAAGCAAATCCAACAGAGAGATACAGCTACTTCAATATAATTCAGTAGCATGTCTTTTATTGTATAACAGTAGAAATTGACAACAAATCTCAGGACCTACCTCCAATAAGGCTCCAGTTTGGAAGAATTTCAAAGGCTTTTCAATGGAATAATAAAGGCTATGATAGCTACCCTTAGCCAGGTATGCTCTGACCAGACCAACAGCTATAACAAGCCACCTAAGAAAAAGAAAAAAAGAGCAATCAGGGGAAAAAAAAAAAAAAAGGTAAATAGGGTTTCAGGTAATAGCAACAGATATTGCTAAAGGTGATCTCAAGAATCAGTGCCCTGGATTTATCAGTGATAGCTCTCCAACGCCAATGCCCAGAAATGTTGCACCACACAAAGAGTGCTCTGCAAAAGCAGTGGCACCTCACCCATCTGGAGCTCGGCTTTTTGGCAACACTGTCTGTTGAGAACAAGGCCAAAATGAAGGGAATAAGCTAAACTGGTACTTAAGCGGCTAAATTAAGTGCCAGAAAGTCTAAGACAAGAGAAAAAAAAAGTGTTAAAGGAAAAATTTAAACTGTGCAGTTAAAAGGTCTGTAATACTAATAGGGTGGAGATGTTTTAAACTACTTTTACAAGTATTTCACTACAACATACCCATACCTTAAAACCTATCCTTTTGAAATTGCAAATGAAGAAGGGTTTTTTTCCTTTTTTTTAAAGAATAAGATTGTTTTTAGCTGAATTTCCCAAAATCAATTCAGTAAAAAAAATCCAGATCAGTACAAAATACAAAACAGGAAAGCACTCAGACATATCACTGCAAATGTTAAATTTGTTTTACTGTCCTTCTCAAAAATAAATCTCAGGCCCTGTAATTTTTATGTAAGTTCCGTGAAACAAATGAACTTTTTTTAAAGTAGGTCTCCTTGAAGGCAGTTATAGATTTACCTATGTGTATAATCTCAGCTAGGTAATGGGGTGTGTATGTGGTCTACGTTATTTCTACAAATTGTCATACAAAAACATCAAATAAAAGTCTGTAAAAGAAATGAACTCCTTAATGGTGTAACTGGTCCAGCATTAGCAACCTAGGAAAAAAGCTTACTTTATTCTCACAATCCCAATTTCTTTTCCTGATTTAAAATATCCCCCCCTCCCCCCCTTCTTTATGTTCATTGCCCAGGAATAATGACTTCTTTTCTTCTTCCCCAATGTACCTTAATATCCCTCTCCAGGTCCAATGTTCTCATCAATGCCCTTGCCAAGGCAAGAATTTTACATATATACAGACTCCTGAATATTCTTTTAAAATCACTGCGACCATTTATGTGATAAAGAAAACTTGCATATGTAATATTTCTTCAATGGTCTACTCATCAAGAGAAATAGGTTCTAGGTCCAGATCTACTAGTAATACTGACAAGTTCTGTGACCTCAAGCAAGTCACAACTTCTCTGAGCCTAGGTTTCAACACTGGCCATTTCTAATACTAGCATTAAAGTCTATGATCCTCCCAAGGTATTTGTGATATGTTTAAAAAATGTAGGGGGGCGTATACACATATTTTCTTATATCAGCATCTAAAGGACACAAAAAATAAGGTGCTTCCAGGGAGCAGATCTGGGTGGAAGGGAAGGCTGAGCGGATTTTCACTGTATGCCCTTGTATATATTCTGAATTTTGCACCCCACCAATGTGTATTGCCTATTGTAAAAATAAATAAAAATGGAGTTCACTACACAGTTCTTCCAACCTTTCTGTATGTTTGAATTTTTTTCATAATACAAGATTAAGGAAAATGTTTTACAAATAAATAAAATTTAAAAATACATAAGTAGTCTGATCCTGTGATCCTCCTAACCAAAAACCATGGGATCAAAGAACTGGAGGAAGCCTGGCGATGCCCTAGCTCAACCCTCTAGTTTTACAAATGTAAAAACAGAGGCCAAGAGAAATAAAGTAATTTATCCGAGGTCCCATGGCTAGCTAGTGTTAGAACTAGAACTAAAAACTCGCTGTGACAAGGGATGGACTGAAACGAGGGAGAAACAAGAGGGTAAAGCCCATTTGGTGAGTCTATTCCTCTCTTCCCCAGTACCTCTTGCCTTCCGCTCCAGTGCCTTCCCCACCTCGATCAAAAAAAAAAAAAAAGTCTAAACTCATCTAAAGCACACTTCTGCTCATGTCACTGGTCAAAAACTTTGAAAGCTTTTCCATTACCGTTCAGATTATAGCTCAGCCTGGATGGTCACTATGCAACTAGAGCTTTCTCCACTCCCCTTGGGGGAAACAGCTCGCCATTCGTGACGGACCGCCTAGGCTCTCCGCGCTGCAGGATCAGCCGACACACCGCTCCCGAGACCTGGACCTGTGAACAGCCCACCCGTCCTCCCAAGGCCCTCCTGACCTGCGCCTGAGCATCCTCTCCCGTGCCCCGTTGGAGTCCCGAACTCCAGCTCCAGGCACACCCGCTGCCTGGGTACCTGCCCAATCCGCTTTCCCTGGCAGGCATCGCGGCAGTTCTGCGCTCAGCTGCCCTCAGCGCCCAGGTGCCGGGCCCCAGACGCTGAACCCGGGACTGCGCTGCGCGCGGTGGGCTGGGCCCGGCCCCACAGCCGGCCGCAGAGCCCCTTCACCGGCCAGATTGGCTCCCCGCCTCCCTGAGCCCCAGCCTCACCCCGCCGTCATCACTACATTGTAGATGACCAGGTACGCCGTGGCCAGAGGCCCCGGGCCCCTCTTCTTCCGCGCGCTGCTGGCTTCGCCGGCCCCGGCCCGGCTCCCACCACCCCCATTCCCCCTGGTCGCTGCAGTTGCCGCTGCTACCGCCATGTCAAGTGCCGGGAGCCCGCTCTACTTGCGCGAGCACCGCCGCCGGAACTAGGCACTGAGAGGGGGCGGTGGAGGGACGAGGGAGGCGGGGCGGAGGACGCGGGGGCGGAGCCAGGGACAGCGCCCACGATGGCCGCCATCTTGGAGGAGGGCAAAGATGCTCCCTGCGCTCCCCGCCCCTCGGCGCGATTAAATCGCCACCGCCATCTTGAATCAGGGCAATCACCGCCTCTTTTGCGCTCCTGGTAATTACCTCCGACGCCATCTTTGATTAGGTCAGTGTTGCCTCTGGCCGCTCAGTAGGCGCGTTGTTTCTACGGTCTGGGTGATTCATCGTCCCTGCCTATTCTCTCTTCTTGAACCTCCGCCTACATGTTGGATCAAGAAAACGATGTTTAGTTCTCTCTTCTCAACTTGACTTCTCCCAAAAGCCCTTTCTTCACTTCTATATATGCGATGGAGTAACCTGCCATTTTGGGTCAGGGCAACTGATGCCTATTTCAGTTCCCATTGTGGATGGAAAAGGGGCCACAGGTTAAACCTGACAAGCTTAGGAGACTGAAAATAAGATGCCGTGAACATACACACACACACACACACACACACACACACACACACACACACACACACACACAAATTTTTAACTAAGTGGGCCATGGAGGGAAGTCACATCTTCAGCTTCTTCATTAAGTTAATCTATGCCTTTTCAGTGGGCCTGTTGTCTTTTTGTACCTAAGATAACATTTTTAATCCTTTTTTTGGACCAGAGCTGAAAACTGCAAAATTCCTCATTATTCTTCTCTCCTGATTACCATCTCTATGTACTGTAAAAAGCTAACTTAACTATCCTGCACCCACCTATGTGAAAGAAGTACCTGTCTCTCCAATTTACTTTTATCGAATTCCGAGACTTCCCCGCTTCGCTTTCTCCCACCCCCTTAATCTATCACCAGTACATTTCATGTAACCTTCCTCTTTTGATTTTATGTATAAAATAAGCAGTAAAACTGCCGTTCTCCAGAGCGTTTTCTGAATCTCTTGAGATTTTGCTTCCCGGCAATGGTCGACAGTTTGGCTCAAATAAACTTATAAGTTTCCTCTTAGGCTGGATGTTTTTCGTCAACACCATCAATCCCAGAGGTTGGCAAGGAACAGCTCCTCTGCTGAATGTGGGAAGCCGGGTTGAAGGTTCATGTTCCGAAGGTGTCTTCCCTGCCTTTTGATTTTAAGTTACTAGTACAGTGGAGAATATTAATGAGAAGTGTGCCCCTTTTGCTGTCTGATGAGAGTCACCCGTGTAGACTAGGATCCAATGTCATCCGTGAGAGCCTGGAGAGTGTTCAAGTGCATCTTCCAGCCCGAAGCCGATTGGGTTCGCCCGTTGCTGAAGCAGGACAGGGCTGAGGCTTTAGGTCATCTGCTAAGGGTGAGCTGTGGAGTGGAGTGCACAGCTTTACACTCACAGTGGACCCAAACAGAGGGATGTTGGCTTACAGGGAAACCTACCTGCTGAGGGAAGACCGGACAGCTTGTGTAAACTGCATCAACCCGCTGACCCCACTTTCCATTCACTGCTTTGTCTTAGGGCATTTTTAATTTTAAAAGCTTCTACCGTATATTTTCACACACCCAAACATCTCTTTAAGTGAATGATTGCATATGTGGGGGGGTATAAAATATTTTATTCATTCCAGCAAGTATTTATGGAGTGTCTGCGAGATTGCCTGGGGTTCGTGGCACTAAATGAAAGAAACAAGCCCTCGGTTTCCCAGAGATTACATAGAGGGAGCCAGATGAAAATAAATACATATTAGTTGGTGAAAAGTGATATGAGGAAGTTACTGCAATAATCCAGGCCATAGTGATAGTAGTTTGGGCCAGCGTGGTAGCAATTAAGGTTATGAAAATTGAATTCTGCACATATTTTTAAAGAGCTGATAAGATTTGCGAATATATTAAATGTGGAGTATGAGGTAAAAGAGACATTGTGAGCAACTTGGAAGAATAGAGTTGTAGAAGAAGAGATTTTGAAGGAAGAAATCAGGAATTTTGTTTTTTATGTGTTGAGCTTGAAATCTATTAGACTTCCAAGTGGAGAGTTGAGTAGACAATTAGATTTTGAGGTTCAGGGACAAGTGTGGTCTAGAGATGGAAATTTGAGAGTCATCAGGGTGATGATGGTATTTAGAACCATGAGGCATCTAGGGACTGAGACACAGGAACTAAACAATTGTCAGGGTCTCATCCTTTATGGCCCTGCAGACAGTGTAGAGATCCTGTTGCCTTATTTTATTGACTTCTTTAAAGAGCAAGTGGATGTACTCAAATTGCAGACTGTAATCACTGGGGGGGGGGGGAAATTGCAAAAGAAAGGAACCCATTTTGCAGAGCAGATAATCACTCCTCTCTTCTTTCATTTAACTGATTTTTCTTTTCAATATAACCTGGGACAGCAGGAGGCAGGAATGCATAAACCTCTGGAAATCAATCTAAAACTCAGTGTGTCTTCTTGCAATCACAGGCGCAACACCAGTCTGTTCTCTACAGTATAGTCACAGTGATCTTTTCCAAATACAAATTTGTTCATGTGTATTATCTTCCCCCTTCTCACTCCCTTAAGACATTTAAATGGGGTTTAATGGTACTTAAGATAAAACATAAAACATTTCACATAGCCTTCAATAATGTGCATGTTCTTGCCCTATCTACATCTTCAGTCTCACGTCACACCATGCTCTCCCTAGCCATATTAGACTGATCTTAGGTCATTCGGTGAGCAATGCTTGTTTCTGCCACAGCGACTTTGAACATATTTCTTCTGCCTAGAACAATCTCTAGCCCTCTTCTTTCTGAGCTAAATCCTGCCATCACTTTCCCTGAACTTCTGGAATAAATCACTCTCCCTGCTATGGACTTCATGTACTTGTTCTCATGACATATACCACAGTAATTTTATATTTATTCATGTGATTTCCCAAGTAGACTGCAAGTTTTATAAGACAAGACCAGTGGTAATTTCTTGGTGGTGGTGGTTTCTTTGAGTTGTTTGTGTTTGTATGCCCCCCCTCCCCCATTACCTGACACATTGCCTGGGAACATGTTACGGTCTGGATCTATCATGGTTTCTCTAGCAAAAGTAATTACTTCAAGACTTAATTAAGACTTTGAAGACAGAAGCAGAGCTCATCAACGTCCTTTGAAATTGATACATGGATGCTAGGGAGTAGTGTTTGTCTTTTTGCTGGGATTGTTAAAGACAAGAGGATGTGCTTCTGGCTCCATACAACCATCTTCCCTTCCATGTGGAGAGAGATTGTTGATAAAAAGAAACCAAGCAGACATGAGATGGAGAGTGTGTCTTGGAGATGTTGAGTCTTGGCTCCAAGTACCTAAAGCTTTTCCTGGTTTTGTGGGTTATCTCATTATCCTTCCCAGCAAGTGAGTCAATGTGTTTCTTTTGCTTAATCTAGCAGTCCCACAATAAAAATCATGTCTCCCATTTTGTTCCAACAAAAGTCTTGGAAAGTACTCACATTAGTTTGAGCCACATATATATCACTAAGCCAATTATTATGGCCAAAGGGGATGAAATATGCAGATTGGCCAGGTCTTTATGTCATATACCCATAGAGGGAAGAGGGGTAGCTTCACCCAAACTATGAATTGAGTTCATACATTCCCCCCATTTGGAGGATATAGTTTCCCAAGAAGTAATAAGGGAGTTGTTACCAGAAGAAGGGGATGGATGTTGGGCAGGCATGGTAGGCCAAAAAAAAAAATGGTCCTCAAAAAGATATTGATGTCAAATATCTGGGATCTGTGAATGTTGCCATATTTGGGAAAAGGGTCTTTGCAGATGTATTTAAATTAAAGATCTTGAGAAGATAATCTTGGATTATGTGAATTGGTCCTAAATGCAATCACATATATCCTTATAAGTAGACACACAGAGAAAAAGAGACACACAGAGGAGGAGGCACTGTGGCCATGAGAGACTGGAGTGTTATTTCTAATGTTTAAGAGATTTAGGGGGCCGACCGAGTGGTGCGTTGGTTAAAAGCTGGCTTGGGATACCAGCTCTGAGCAGCAGGGCCCCGGTTCTGATCCCACATGAGGGCCAGTGACACTGCCCTCTACAACTAAGATGGTGCAAAATAGCTCGACCTGGAGCTGGGCTCCCTGAGTCGCCGGTGACGGCATAGGCTGCAGCCCCTGCTGCAGTGGGCTGCCATAAGCTACCTTGTGTGGCTGGCAGCCAGCGTGAGCGGCCGGCAGCCGGCGTGAGCTGCCAAGAGCCGCCGTGAGCAGCCATCCAGAGGCCGGTGACCGATCTGCCTCAGCGGGGAAGAGTGCAATGATAATACCAACATGGGCCAGTGAAGCAACGTCCTCCACAACTAGACTAAAGAACAAAGGACAGCAACTTGTCTGTTCC